>NW_015374178.1:4380-126343 GCF_001272555.1 Dufourea novaeangliae | reverse complement strand
GATACTTTCCCTCCGTCCAACATCTTCGTATCAGAAGTTTCAATAATATTTGCCTGCAAGGTACAGTCAGACGTGGGAAAATTTTCAGTGCCAGTTAACTTCGAACACTCATCGAGGATTTAACGTATTACGAATAACTCTTTTGTTTCTTATATTAGTGATCGTGCATTTCTAATGTTTAAATCGGCTCATTTGCGACATTGGAAGGAAACTTAGAAAACACGTTCGTATCTAATTCACGAAAATCAATTCGTAACATTCAAACTAACAACAAAATTACAGAACAGACCCAGGTTCACGCGATCCCGAAACACCAAATCATACCTAGCGAGCGATGTTCCCCAATTAGAAGGAGTTCCTCGTCGCCATTCCCACTATTAATGACTCAATTTTACACGAGTATCACACGAACCAATTGCCTGTTGCGTAATACCCATCCCGCTGGTAAGTCCTGCACACACAGTCTTGGAAGGCTTCCTCCGGGCTGGTGAACATTAACGTTATCTATGTTCCGCACCTAACCGTCGATCATCGACCGGTGATCACAGAAAGCCCAACGAGCCCGTGCACATAAACTAGCCGGAGCTGTAGGGCTCATGTGGTGGCCAACCATAATTTTCTCACATAAATACGTCCTGGGCTAGGCTAAAACGGGAACCAGCTCGGGTCAGTCGAGGGCCCAGCGCGACGCACGCGAACTCCATAATTCACAATGGCGTTGCTCGCGCGACTGTGAGAGAAGGGTCTATCCAGCGAGCCAGTCGTATCTCAATTCTCGCGTTTTATATATATATATATATATATATAGTATGTAACTATCAGCGTGTGCCAGGTAACGAGAAAATCCTCGAGATGATTGGATACCATCGGAACATCTGATTCCGTGGCACGTGCGCGATTATCATCCTGGCCATAACTGCGTCCGACCGGGACAGCTCGTAATCGAGATTTATGGGAAACGAATTTCCTTGGCGGGTAAACATCGACAGTGATATCTTGATGGAATGGCTCGTGGAGATGGGCGAGGACTTATTTTCGTGTGATGATATCGGGCTGTTACGTACGTCGATTTTGTCTGCCAGCTTTGCGTCAGGTGAAAGTAGGGGATCTCGTTTGTATCGAAATGCTTTACTTGTTAGACGTTTTTTTTAACGCTTGTTCACTGTTCGATAAGATGTTGCATTAATATTTCTTGAATTATACTGGGTCTGAGGTAAGGTCGAATTAAGGAAATCTACGCTACTTGAATCAATTAGAGGATCGCTACCGTGTATGGGCCTATTGTTCCACTTGATCTGAAGAAAATGAACGCTTTCAGGTCAAAAATGTATATTCTTCACCATGATCGTTTGAACCTAAAACTTCCGTGTCTCGATAACTTCAACAGGCTTCCCCGCCGTTGCATTAACACCGCCGATACTTGTTTCCGCGCACGTTCCTGATAAACGACTTCTGCGTTCGAAGTTTCTAAAGAGGGAAAACGTACCCTCGCCGCGGGATTAAAATTTTTAATATAACCCTTTGAGAGGAGACGAGGCGCATCACCGAATGGCCCCGATAAAAACCTCTCGGCGGTGTGGCCGAAGGAGAAAAAGGAGGAAAGAAACGAATTTAATGAAACACGAGAAACCGCCGAACAAAATCGTGTACTTGTAATGCAAATACGTCTTGGACCGGTCCCGGGAGGGGCCGAAAAATGAAAAGCCTCGAAACAGCACGGGAGTACGAAATCGACCGTTCCCATCGTTCTTCCGTTAATCCGATTTCGAATTCTTCGACGGCTCCGAATCAAACTCCCCTCGCCTGTTCCCCTGCTAGCTTGCTTAAAAAATCCTAATTCCTTTCTTTTAATTACCTCGGGGACTCGGTTGATCGTCAAACCGAGGGCACGCGTTGAATCCTTATTAAATGAAATCCGAAACGGCGGAAGTATTGGAATCGACTCTTGTCGCTGTGGTTAATTAACAGTTCTCCGGTAAATTTGGTGTTTGTCGTTTTATATCAAGATTCTTCGTTTAGTTTGTATTTTAGAATGAAATACTCGTTCGATAAGTCGATAAAAAAAAATATATTCAACGAGATATTTCATGTTTTGTCCAAAGACAGCCTTTCAAGGGGACTCTAACAATAACACAGTTGGATATCACGGCTTCGCAGAAAGGACTCTCGGCTACTTCTATGGCGTTTAAACGAAGCAACTGTAAGACATCCGACGAAGTCGCCAGTCGGTTTGTCAAGGAGGGCGTGTCCGTCTCGGAATCCCTGTAACACCTATTCTACCTGTGCTTCCGATTCAAAGCCTGAGCTTTGCCGTATGAATACATGCATTAAGGTTGGATGCCGGGGTTAGACGCACAGTCGACATTGTCGGTGAGATACTGTATCTGGATTTCCGGAAAGAGGACCCTGTCCGCCATTAAATTCACTTCAGACGTGATATCGTTAGCATTTTCTTTTCGAGGGGGAGACTCGTCTCGTATGGTGTTGAACATCGAAATTGATTTTGTGGAGACGATTTTTTACCGAGACCATGGTGCGATCTGTCAGTTTTTTTTAGTATCTGTTTCGAGTAAACATTTTTATCAACATTCTGTATATCGAAGCAACCTGTTTTTCTTGTTTGTTCTTTTGTTCGCCACAAATGAATTTTAGTATCGCGTTCTGCGTGGCGTCGTCGGTTGTTATCTATAAGCAAGAGACACCTGTGTCTTAATTAAAGTTGGCTGTACCAACGCGACTAACTTATGTCTACCTCGGTTTAGGTTCTTGAATACGGCTACTGATTCCCGCGCCTTTCATCGTACAACTTTGATTTATTTATACTTGGAACGGAACGTCGCCTCGGATTCAAATTTCGGTACCGTAGGCAAGACGAAGTTTTAATTAGCCTCGAAGCTTCGCGTCATTCATTAACATTCACCGGGTAGATAGTAACTCGTGTCAATTTTATAAAACTGAAGATTAAAAATGAATAATACAGAACGAAGAACCAGTTACGAGCCTCGTCGAATAACATTTCTCAGGAGAAAAATTTATCAAATTAGCACACGTGACGGGCGAGTGTTAATTGTTAATACGAACAAAACTCTTATTCTAGGTAATACAGACACTATTATCTTTATTAACCAAAAAGTAGTAACTGGAACGATTCATTCCTTTCCTGTGACGCAGCATCTTCATACCTCGGAAGCGAGTATCCTCTTTAAGAATCCGGTTGGGTAGCGCGACGGGGTAGTTCTCCTTGGTCTTTACTATGTAAAACAGCCTCTATTCCCTTTTGTCCATCGGTCGGGTCACCCCTTCGGTGTTAAAGTTCTGGCCGACACGTCCACGGCTCCCGTGAACTGTAAACGGACAAGAGTTTATCGTTTTCCGGTCCGTTCGATATTTATGTAGTATCTAAAAAGGTGTATTCCCCCGGATCCACGGAATCTTTTCACATTTTCATGTACCGTGCCTTTGAATCTTCCTTCCACCCTCGGCGTTCTCGTACTTTTCGCCTCGTTCGCGACATTTGAGAAATGCCCCCGGACCTTTTGTTCCATTTCACTGGATCTCATGCCGTGATTTATGCGTTCTGCAAATATTCTGTGATGGAAATTAATTATAAATACAAGCTTTAAGGCTTTAAGCTTTGGAAAACCAAATTATGTAAAAGCTTTCGGATGAAATAATATCCGATATATTAGCCTTTTGATTTATTCAACGTGTTGATGTTATATGGGATAAACAGTGAAAAATTTGAAAAAAGTTATCGTAATCAACTACAACTATTTTCTGTATTTTTATTTCTGCCATGCACTTTTTTTACCAGAACTGCATTTGATAAAATATAATGGATTACTTATTGGTACGCTTAATAGATTAAAATACTCACCGTAATACTCAGATATTTACTGTAATACTTCTTACATTTTTGAAGCACTGCAACGCGGTCCGTGTATGTGAATCCCTATTTCTCACAGAACCCGAATCCACGGTATCATTTACATTTTTCTACTAAAACGAACACCCACGATATCCTCGTCGCTTACCATAAATCGCGGCAACGTTCATCACCGTGCTCCCACGCGAGAATCCTCAAGAAATCAATATCCTTAATAGATTTCCAACCCGAAAACAATTTTTAACGTATTTTCCGTAGGATTCACTTCCACGCTGGCACGCTCGTGACCAACCTGTTTCCTTGAACGTCGCCGCCGGCCGCGGATATAAACACGTCCCCGGAGGATTTATAGCCCGGAGGCACCGAGGTCCCGAGTATTTCGCGACGACGACAGCATGAACGTAATCACGTTGAAGACAGTTCACTTGGCCAAGCTTTTTCGGCGCCCTTATAAATGGGCCGCTATAAACGTTCCCCGGGTGTGACGTCTCGCCGCCACGAAACGCAGCCGGGGCAGGACGACGGTTGGCGGCTAGGGAGGCTGCACCATTAGCTTCCAGGTGTTCGATATCCCAAGCCACACGACGTCGTCGTTTCACCCCCCTCACCCCTCAGTTTCCACGCGATCATGCTCCAGATCATCCCCCCTGTCTGCACCCCCGAATGGCGGTATAAGTTTCGCTATCCTATCGACGATACAACGGAGATAGCGGCGTAAACAACGGAAAGGGAAACGAAGAGACGGAGTGTAATCCCCACCCTCCTCTCGTATAATCCCCAAGAGTTCTTGGAAATCGCGGTTAATGGGGTTTCTAAACTTCCACGCGGCATGCATCGCGACAGCCATGGAAACCCGCCTTATTCCCGTCCGAGGCGAGTTGGAACGTTCCTCTAATTTGCAGTGAGGTTGCCTGGGAATTAATGAGATCGTTGGATCATGGTTCGATTATCGAGGGTAGTCCGTTTGAAATTGGACCACCTGTTAAAGAATCGTGGTGTCTGGGGCGATGATAAATGATTCGTTGCGTCTGAATCGCAGAGGCAGAGTCTACGAGGGGTGTTTCCAATGTTTTCGGAATTGTGTTATAAATTGTTTCCGTTTAACTGTATGCACTTGTCCCAGCGCGAAACTAGTTCTTTTAGGCTATGAGAAAGTATTGCTTGGGTGTCTTTTCGTTATGTCGTTTTAATCCTGAAATCGTCCATCACACAGAGATTTTTTTCAATTTTTTTTTTCAACTTAATATTATTTCTTTTCTATTGTAATAAAAATTAAACGACTTAAAACGAAATCATTTTTGCTGAAGTTTCAGTGGAATCGAGTGTACAGTATTGTTGCAAAAAATTTTTCAAAAACATCTTCTCCTGTCATCGTTAAAATGGCGTGGTTCTTTAATACGTCCGGTGAACGCGGCCATTTTTAATCGCAATTTCGATGGTATCATGTGTGAGAACGGATCGGGCAAAGTTCCCCCATGGTAACCTAATTAATGGTAACTTAATTAATAGCGCAGTATTCAATGTGCTCGGACTGTCTTGTGGAACAATGTGTGTCTGGATGCGAATCGATATTTCGAAGTACCCAAGGCAGCTTGTACGTCTTCCCGTTATGCGCTGGCAAGATTAAGAACGCCCCGTCGCGTATTACGAAACGTTCCGCATAAATAAAGCTTCGTGTATGAACCATAAGAATAGCGACCAGCCTTATGAGTCAGCGGAATTATGTCACTTGGATGATGTATTACTTTCCTCGTGAATCTATTTATTAAATACATATTAAAATACACTGCCAGACAGTATTTGATAAACATTAAACAGAAACATTTCATTTGGGTTAGTTTTGACACGTTCACTGCGAATTCATATTCGATAAGTGTCCCAATACACACGAGCGCGGGGGTGTATCTAATTCAGGGAGAAATTTTAATCGGCAAACTGGCAAGATCTTTCGTGGGCGTGTTTTCTCGACGGATGAAACAGTTCGGTGCATCCGTGCTGCATGAACATGCACTCCTCCATTCTGTAATTGCATTTTTCCTCGTGAGCCTCCGCGCGTCTACGCTTCGGTCTCACCCTGCACCCGTGTTCGGCCCATCTGCAAGGGACCTGCTCGTCCGGATCGTGCTCGGTCTCTGACTCGCTAGAATCATCGTCGTCTTGATGATATTTTCCGTAGTTACATTTCTCTTGATGTATCAGCTTCCTACGTCTGGGCATGTTCACCATACAACCGTGTCTTCGGAATTTACATTCCACCAGCTCCTCCGGATCCCCGTGTTCTTCGCTCGTGACCGTTATCTCCTCCAACGCCTCGGTAATATCGTGCACCGCCTCGAAACGTTCCTTATAGTTGCAGTAATTCTCATGAATCGGGACCCTCCAGGGAGACGTCCTTACTTTACAGCCGACGATTCGGTGCTTGCACTCGACCAACTCGTCGTGCGCGTGAGCCACATCGGTGGGAAGGTGTTCTTCCTCGAGGTGCGGTCGAAATTGACATCTGCGGTGCACAGACACGTTTTGTATTAGGTTGTTGCACATAAAATGATCGTTTTATTGCTACCGTTTGATATTATATTGAACATTAGACAAATTTTGTTAGGCGAAGTGAAATTGAGTAGGCTCTATACATGGTTTTCATTGAAATAGGGGAGAGTGGGTAGGTTTGGGTCAGTTTTCAATTAATTTGTAGTAGTGATTAAAGTGAAAGAGAGGTACGGTTTAAATCTGATGAATTGAAATTAGTAAGGTCTTACCATCGATGTTCTATCATGATTTCATTTTATTATTTCAGCGGAATCTTTAAAAATATAAGAAGAAAAAATCTCAGTACATAAAAGTTTCGAAGAATTTGCTTCGCCTTACCGAGATACGTGTAGATCTATCAAGTGCTCCGGTACCTTCACCCAACATCCTAGATGAGCGTACGAGCAGGATTTAAGTTCCTGGTCGTCAGACGGGGCGGGCGGATACCAGTTCCTCTCGTGGTTCAGAAAATCCTCCATTACAGGTGCGCTCGGATACTGTTCGTGGAATTTTGGCGGAAGTAGATGAGGCAAGAAATGGGTGGGCGGTGGTGGCGAGTAAGAGGAACCAGCGTGCGCGGAGGGCATTTCCATGTCTAATGGCGACGTACAGGTCGGACAAGCGTAATAGTACGGTTTGCAACGGTAACATATCGTGTGACCGTTGGTGCAAGTGTATCTGAGCGCAAATTCCATTTCCATGAGACAAATCGGACATACGCCTTCGCTTTTAAATCTCTCGTGTAGGTTCGGGTATAAAGAATCCATTATCTGGGGAAAGAAATAATCCCAGTATACAGGGGGATTGAAAAAACATATTCAAATTCAAATTTGTGATTCGAAGAGTTTAAGCGTGGATGTTTGTGGAAATTCAAATTTTTGTACGTTGATTTGTAAAAACAAAATAAATGGACATTCGTTATCTTCGACAAAGGTTCTATAATATTAAGAAACTTTTGATTGTATTGTATCACGGTTCATTAATCTTAATGTTACATTAAAAATTATATTCCATAATAATATTACATAGCATTCCGCTTATGACAATGAATTTACATAAACATTCGCAATCTATTTATGACATTATGCCGCAGCGGGACGGTGCGTTGAATTATTTGGCGTATCAGTTATCAATGTAACAGAACTTGTCAAAATTGTCTTCGCCAAGGCCAGTCTTAAAGCTGTTAAGAACAATGCGAAACGTACGTTCCAGTTGCGTCAGATAAGAATAACGTTTAGTCAGTTGGCTGGTTATCAAACCGGATGACTTGAACAATCAGAACGGACTTTAGTCATCTTTCGATTAGATATTTCGATTAAATATAAGGTGTCTCAGAACAAAATGATTTCTTTGAATTTAGTACAGTATACAGGGTGCTACTTTTAACTCGAGCACATCAATTATTTCCGCTACTATTGAAAGTAAAACAAAATGACTAAATAGGATGTAGAGTAGATCCTCGATAAGTGTTCGAAGGCTCCACGGCATTGACAATGAGAGGTCCTCAGGCGTAACGCTGACTTTTTAACGAGCTTTAGCACAGTGATAGAGCATGACATTCTGAAGCCAATGATTGTTGTTTCAGTCTCATATGGTACTAGTACGTAGTACCAGCACAGCGCATAGCCAACTCTACCGCGGGAGCTCAGCCGACAGTCTCGTGGTCTGATTGGTCGAGGTTTTTCGTTAATATCTCTCTAACAAAACTTCGGAGAACTTTTTCGCTAAGGAAAAAGTTGTTTCAAATCACCCCAGGAATCACCCCTTTCAAGGACTTATACATATTTTGAGACACTCTGTACATACATATATATATATATATATGTATACGAGACACAAGCGGATTACAATCGATCGTGCCTGAATTTACTCACTCGACTTCGTTGTTTCGGTCCTTGCAGCGTCGCCCGGTGCGAAACTGAAATTACGAACAGCCCGAACCGTGTGGGTAGGGTGGTAGGGCGAGAAAGAATGAAAGATAAAACAAAAAAGAATAGCCGTCGCGGCACGTATCACTCCGTAACTATGGGTACTGTGCGTGTGTCATCGTCGAACTGTCAGCGGGTCCCTTATTTGCCAAGACCGATAGCGCGCGACTTTATCTGATAAAGCCCACGTGACGCGAGAAACCATTCTCTCGCGCCTCGTGTCGAGTCGTCTACGGTTGGACCCCGCGATGTTCCTCCTCCTGGTCGCGGGAAATGAAATCGGCGGAGGGGAAATCGCTCGTCGTCGTTTTCACGTTTACTATGCATACTGCGACGACGGTAGGTAACCGACGCATTTATTACGACGGCGTGTTCCATCGCTGGGAACGACTGAAAAGATTGGTGATTTCACAGGAATTTTTCCTTTCGTTTTTGTTTCGTCGCTCATGGGTGGAATTAAATATGAATTTGCTGGGCGTCGCCATTTTCTCGATTGTACTATTCAGGACACCCAGTATACACCAGATGATTATCGTAACCTTAAATGGAGGTGTTTATCGATATTCATGGATAATGTTGTCCCCGCCGGAACTTTTAATTCCGCGTTCGATACGATAAAGTAGCCACGGCGTAACGTCGAACGTCGTGACGTGTGACGGATTTCTGTTTCCACTTTGATTACTTGACCGTTCCCCCGGTGACAGTTAATTATGAATGAAAAATTGTTACCCTCGCCGAAGCGTGACCCCTCGGCTACCGCAGGTGCTCGTTACGCAGCATCCATTTTGGTCCCTCCGATGGTCAGTATTGATAATCTTCGCGTGAAATCTGGGATTATGTTTCACGGCACCGATCCTTGGTCCCCTGTTGCTTCGAATATTTCAGCGACGGGGATCGGTTACAGTTTCGAAACGTCGAGTGCTGCTTTGAAATTAAAATCCTTTGTGTGAATAATTTTATCTGTCACTGTATTTTTTTTCTCAATATAGTAATACAAAATTGTGTAAAGACGCATTAGCACAGTTAGTTCTTTTGTAATAAGTATATTAAAAGAGGTGAAGGGAGTGTAATAGTAAAAAGCATATTATTTGAGAACTTGCGAAAAAATAGTGCGAAGTTATGAAAATGATTAATATGTATTCTGTTAGCCGATAAACTTAATACCGAGTGCGTAGCCTTCGACGTTTTGGGCGTTAACTTAAAATTATCTTAACGATTTCAAACACATTTATCGTTTCACCATAAAATGTACAACGAGATAGTAGGTTCGTTAGTATTTTAAATGTTCGTTAGTATGTACAATGGTTCTCTCTCATTAATGCCACTTTGAGCTCATTAATCTGCTCGTTTTCCATTTGCACACGAAACGAGTATTGATTAGGCTGGCCTGTTATTACACTCGCAACTTTAATTGCACCAGACTGTGAAATATATTCGATTATTACTCTGACTATCAATGTTATCGATTTCCTGTTTCAAATACTAAAATATTTTAAAATCACCTGCTCTGTTACTGTAAACCTTTGCACCACGTAAGAACAATGCGATACGTAGTCAGTATACAATATTTACTTCATTATTTCAGTAGTTTCTATAGGATTAAGGGAGTTGAAAATCCTATCATTTGTTCAGTATTCACCGAATATGGAATAAAACTGGAATTTCATGTTTAACACTCGCGTGGACCCTAACAGATCAATTATAACGGATGCAAGTGGCAGGGAGCTCGAACAATTCTTTCTGAACTAATGCGGTGATTTCCATGCTGTCTCGAACTTTCGCCGTTAATTCGAGGCCCGTAATGAAAGCGCCTCTCTCCTTGCCCACCCTGCACACGCTGCGCGGAAACCAAATACGCGCGTATGATATTCTACACCCCCGTCCTGCCCTCATAACGACCATCCCTCATTTGAATCCCTACGCGAACGTCACATCAAAGATATCCGAGGCGGGCCATCGTCGACAACGGGGGTAATACCCACTGACCATAAGTCACTTATGTAAATCCGCGAGATGGAAACATGCGTCGCGACGCGGTGTTGCTGGACGTCCACGACGAAACAAATTGAATTTAATATTCAACGTTTCCACGTCCAACGGTCATCGTTGCCGGCGGCCGTCGTAACATCGATATTGTGCGATTAATGGTAATTTTTTCATTCAGAACGTCAAAGTTTTATTCATGAAAAAATTAGAAGCAACGATAGAAGCGGAAAAAATCCTTTGGATGTTGTTGGTTAGGCAGTTTATTCATAAAAAAGGTGAAAGCAACGATAGAAGCAGGAAGAATAATCACTGGTGTCCATGTCATAGGCCACCCTCTTGTAAGTCGATACCTGTACAGTATACTGATTCGTACTGACAAGCCTCTGTAAATTATAGCAAGTATTTTTATTTATTATTATTCGTTATTTTCCTTCCGTCCTTTTAGCATACAGGACAAAATTAAATCAGACAAATTGATCTTCCAATCAACTAGCAATTTTTTATCCTTTCACAAAAATGAATGGAAACAGTTTCAGTTAAATGCAGAATTTTCTTTATGTGTAACTTCACAACGTTTATTTGTTATTTCAAGTAAAATAGGCTAGGATGACAATAATTCGGTAGGTGGCAGTAAATGGGTCTCTCACCCTATGTAATATTTATTCTACTCCTCTGTTTGACTATGCCACGTATCATCTCCCGATACACAGCGTCACAATGTGATATATCGTCGTCAGACAGTGAAAAACGGACACGTTTCTTAGGTTCCCGATATTTCAGACGCGTTATCTGAATCGCTTAGCCGCTAGGGGGAACCGACCTTCTTAGTTCTACGCGCGGGACACCGTTCCCGCGATAATTCGTCGCGTCTTATTCTTTTGAGTCATTGTCTCGTGTTTTAATGGGTCAATGAAACGGGGGCCACGGTGGGGTAGGGCTTCTTATAAAACACCTTAATGAGATGCTTCTCCCTTTCTGCCATTGAATTCGCCACGGAATGTTTGAGTGCGAAAAGAAAAGGAGTCGAGGAGCGGAGCAGACCAAATAACCTCGTGATTGCGGCTCGATAGGGGAAGAGACTAATTTATTCGCGTTTGCTGCTTCTTTCACCTTATCGAGGTATACTATTCGCAAATTTCTGAATTTACAGCACATGATCACTTTAATCACCCTGCATAGCAAAGCTCCGATCAAAGCTGTGCGTACAGCTGAATTTAAATGAACATCGATTAACTGGAAATAATTCCATTCGCTACAAAGTTCTGAGTAGTACAATATTCGTTTTCATTCTATTCACAAGATGGAATTGTTCACAGAAGTGCTGTAGTATCGATGACATTCAACGGAAATCTCGCTTTCGTTGGTCCATCAGCGAACAACATAGAGGCCGTTCAATCGGATCGTAAGCGAACGCGATAACTGATTACTTCTTTACAATAAAACGGCCACGTAGGGGATGGAAGATCGATTACGTCTCGGGTAAGGAGAGCCCTGAGAATACGCACGAATCAATCACGCAGCTAGTTGGCGGATTAAGCTTCACAATGCCCTTCTATATCACCTGTATCGATCAGGAACGAACGACGGAACAACGGAAATTCCCTGCACGACCGATTCGAATAAGCAATCCCGGATAAACGAGACTGCGTGTCAACAAATCACACACCGATCACGTTCGACGATGTAACCATTGATCGTGACGCGTTTCCATAAATAAACGATCGATGGTAGCACGATAGTGTTATGCTAAAAAAAAAAAAAAAAAAACGAACGACACCGAGATTTATCTGGTTCACGAGGGAAATTTAATTGTTTCAATAATCGATCGATCTATTCGGCTTACGGTGCAGAATCGGGCTTAATCATGTATTCGGGATCTTCTGAGACGGTCACGTTCGATGTTATCTTCGGGTCTACCGGTCGACATGTGGGTGGTGTGGTTGTAAGACCGTTGGAGATGAGTTTGTTAACTGTTGCCAAATATATACAGCGTGTCTCAGAAAGCACAAGTCGAAACTTCAAACTGTTATATCTCATCATGGAAATATCTGACAAAAAAATGTTAGTACTGTACGGTTAAAAATGAAGGTACTACTTTTTCTCAACATTTAATTCCACTGTATTCAGCATTCTCGTATGCAAAGTAAACGCATAAACTCTGGAATCATCATTTTCACTTTTCCCTTCTAGCAATCTCGATCTGTCAGGAAACATATCATCGTGCTCGCGAGCTTTCATGCACGCTCGACCTGCATCGGGACGTATAATTGCGCTAATATCCGACAATGGTCGATTCTTCTCCCGTCTTTGCGCGTCTAGAAGCCTCGCGTACTATATCCCCGCTCCCACAGTCGAAAACAATTCTCCCCCAGTCGTCGATGGAAAAGCTTTTCCGGTGCGCGAGCACGCGGGCGAGTCGAGGGTTGCGCGGGCGGGGTGGTCCTTGCAATATGTCGCATAATTCGACCATTCCTCATACCATTTCGTTTCAGCGAAACGCTTCGAAGGGAACAAACTTCGAAACATGTGTACGCGTGCACGCGCGCTTTGCCGTTTCATAAATACGCGAAGTAGGCGGCCCCGTCGCCCGTCGTCGTTTGCTTTTCAAAGACAAAGTCGCGAAACGCAAACCGATCCAGGAAATATCGGGATTGTATAGGATTTTATTTCACGACCGAGAGGGGGAAAGATTGTCGGGACCGTAGGAACACACACGGTGTCCCTGTTTGTGACGTATCGGAAGAAATATCCATGGAATCATCGTTGAATTCCTTCCCCTCTAGCCTGCCACTGTTTTTTCTTCGAGCAGACATTTTTGTTAATGTACGTACGGATGGGTTTGTTAGATGGGGTAATAATTCGCTACGTTCTTCTTACTATTTTTTTTCTTTCTTTCCCAACTTGTTTGCTCACCTTTTATTTTTCATTTTCACAAAAATGAAAAATGTAAACAAAATTGTTTTTTATGTATACAACAATGATAAATACAAAAACCAAGTTTTGTGACGTATCGGAAGAAATATCCATGGAATCATCGTTGAATTCCTTCCCCTCTAGCCTGCCGTTTTTTCATTGTTTTTTATGTATACAATAATGATAAATAAAAAACCAAATGTCGTCGAATAGAAATAGGGCATACCCGGGGGTTTATGCAACACTTGGGTAAATGTTCAAATAATTTAGAATTATTTTGTTACAACTATAGCATGAACGTAACATTTATAACAGTAAAAAAAAAATACGAAATGAGTAGAAACTGGTACACGAGTAAAAATTGGGTCCTTTACCTTAGTGGATTTCTTCTTGGCACACCTAATATGGCAGACATGAGTCGACATGTGAAGTTTCCTGGCTAGAAGAAACTAGAAGAAGTCGATTCACGTCTTTTGCCCGCAGTGTACTAAATTTTCCATCCCACGAGAATGCCTGGTTACCAGATTTATTTTCTGTTTTGCTTTAAAAGACACCGTGTAAGCCGCTTTTCCACGGTGCCGCCAGCATGGAAATATGTAAAATTATTCCCGCGAATGTCATGCGTAGCACGGCTTTTTCTTCCGTGTTCCTTCGAAACCTTCGTCAAATATTTGTGACGTCGACACACACATATGGACGCAAAAGTTTCGTATAGCTGTGCAAGTTGCACGGCCACGGACAATGTTCACACGGCAGACAACATTATCATGCGGCCGAACACAAAAGGTGTCTTTGTGAAGGCAAGGTGAAATTGCCGTTGAAAAAGCGTGTCGAGTGCTTCTGAACTGGGGGCATAGAAAGCTGGAGAAAGGAACCGTGGAAAGGCGGTAATTCTCCAGGAAAGTTTCCGTCTTTCCAGGTCGAGCCGCGGTAATTTGGAAGGTACGAAACTGTTGACCCCGTGTATCGCCGCTGAAGACGAACGCCCGGGGTATCTTGTCACTCGCGACATCCTCGCGACCGAACAACGTTCACACTTGTCATCGTGGTTTTGCCACTGTGCGACAGGTAGTGGTGGATAATCGAACCGTTGAAACGTATTTAACGTAATTAATGTCCAATTGTGAATATTTTCGTCGAAAGCATTGTTTTCTAATGTCCATAAAAATAGAGTAAAGTTACGGCCCCCAAAGATAGAATAGGACAAACAGGTAGGGAGTTAGAAAATGGCGGAACGATCGTGTAAACGGCGTTCATAGAGGAATTTCATCCGAGCTTAAAGATATTTCCATTGAATCGGAAATGCAGTTGTTCAACAACGGGCGTCTCGTTACAGGCCGGCGCGACACGCTTCGAATCAGAAAATGTCACCGCACGCGAGATTGGATAGGTTGTCGTTCCACTAGGTGAACGAAGTTAATTGCCGCGAATTGCAATTTCTCGTGCGATGCGCGTTTGACATGCCACTCGCCTTTCCCGTTTCTCGTTTGCTCCGCGGAGATTCGTCGTTCGTATATCCCTCGCGCGGCATTCCGCGGTGAATAAGGGAAGAAGAAGAAGAAAAAAAAAGGAGGCCGATTTTTATCCGAAATTAATGATTTCGGAGCCTTTAGAGACCGGCGTAACTGATACTCTTCCCCTTAAATGCGGAACATATTGACACCAACTAGACAAACCAATATAAAAAATTACATGTGGATAATGAACAGGAGCAGGCTGTACATTATGATTGTGTAATAAACCATTTTAGGAACATGGATTTTTATCAGTAAAATCCGTAACATAACATGAAATAAAATACTGGAGGAGATATAAACATGTATGTACTATAATCTTTCTGACGTGTATAAAGGTAATTAAGAACAAGTGTAAAATATTTTTGAAGAAAACATGTGATTCCAACATAAATCCTACACTGTTTCGAAAGGATTAAAGTATTAGTAATATTTAGTTAGTAATTTATGAAATAAAAAGTAGTTATTAGTTAATAGTTAGTAAATACGAAATTTTTATCTAACACTTTCATGTACTATTTGAGAATTCTCCTAAAAGATCCGATTTGACAATAAAGATCCACAATGCAATAATTAAAACTCTCAATGATACTCAATCTCCAAAACATTTTCTTTCCATAAACATCCGTAGTCTACCAGGTTACTGCCAATAAGCATTCGAACTTTCCCGCGCGAATTCAAACTCAGCCTCGTCTCCCGCCCGTCAGGGAGCGCGTCGTACGCGGGGCGCGAGTTGAGCAATCGATTGCGATATATCGCAACAGCCCACGTCGTCGAGGGGTTAGACGCTTGCGTACTGTCGGTTGCCTCGGGATTGGTCGGCGATGATGTCATGCAGTCACCCCTAAGTCTCTGATATCATCTGCGGGCTTTTCTGCAGTCCACACCGATCACTCGAGCGGCATAGCCGCGTCTTCGGAGATTTTACACCTGTGGTGTGTCCAAGAGAACAGAAGAGACTGTTGTGCGCCGTGGGGCCGGCGGCAGCCGTGCACCAGATCATCGTCTCCGTCTTCCCGTCCCGTCCTACCCGCGAAAGGTGAGTCCATTACAACAAGATATCAACCGCCGTGTTCGTGCACGCGACAGCTTAACGACCCCGCGACGACGTTCTGCCAACCACACACGTACAGTCACGTTCTGCTCCGTGAGTACGTGTCTCTCTGTGAGTGTAAACATACGTTGGCGTCTACATATTCCTGACAAACTAATTTCGTCTGTGGGAATTCGACACTGCACGTGTGTAACTACCGATTTTTCCTATGGTCATCCTTTTGTCGGAAATTCGGATTCATTTTTCTTTGGCCTCGACACAGAGGTACCGGGCGTGTAGGAAATGTTATGGGAGGAAACGATGTTGTATGTAATGTGCATTGATTATTAAGTGTATGATGGGTCGTGAAAACTGTAAAAGAGGTTGTTTCGGTATTGACCTAACTGGTGATGTTAAACATCCGGTGTCTCCAAGCTGTTCTCGTAGTGAGGCTTTAGGAACACGTGGGTCTGTTGGCTTGTCGTGCGTCTGTTGTTCATGTCGATTCGTGAGACCGGATACTTTGATACTGGGTCGGTGTTAGGTGAAGGGATTTGGTAGCTTATTGGTATCGTTAAGTTGTGTTTAGTTCGTGCTCTTAAGAGATTGTTTGTGGGTCGTAATTAGTTGGTGTCAGATGAAGGACTTATGTTTTGGAGTCGCGTAATAGGTGCGAGGGGTTTTACTAAATATTTGTGAGAAGTAATGGGTAGATTTTTAAAATTATGGAAATTTAACAAAAGTTAACCTTCTCTCAGAAAGAGTAAGATCCTCCAATATTTCTCGACATTTTTTAAAGCTTTTTAATGTCGACTCATAAAGCAATTAACAACATATTTTTTTGGTTGACGTGAATGTATATAATTATTTTAGAAAGTGTATGCAACGATTATATTTTAATGTCAATAGATTTATAACAAGAGTTTATTACGTTCTTTATTGTCGTATTTTGTAAATGTAAAATTCCATTAGTTTCTCTGTTTTCTTGGTTGTCCTTTCTCTGCGAATAACCTGCTCCTTTTGTTTATGACGTCTTGTTGTGCTTTTCAGTAGCTGAGGCAACTTTTATACTTTTTAAAATGTCACAGGATAGAAGTTAATGAATTAATTCAGGAAGATACGAAATTTGTGTAGTTTTCTATTCTTCCTGCAATGTTTTCATCTAAATTAATTAAAAATGCTTTGAATATCCTTTACCACACAAACCTACAGGATTTATTTTTAGTATATTGGAAACACGTGTTCCTGAATCGAAACAAATTCAATTTTTTCCGTTAAATGACAGGTGCAAAAAGTTGTAAGTCTTCTTTCCTTATGCCATTACATAAACTGTTTCAATGGTTTTATGTTCTAGAGTCTTACTTATATACTAATACTCCAGCAATATAGTATTAAAGACATATTCTGTCTTTCATATCTGTCAGTTAGCTCAGTATTTTTTCTTTTCTTTAAACAACAATCAAATTATATTCTCAGAAGTTGTCAAATGAATGTTTCCAATCTATATAAAAATATAGAAAAAACCGCGTGACCTTACTTAAAACAAAAATGTTAATCATAAAGGTCAAAATAGGTGATTTAGAATCAATTTTTTCACCTGTTATTAGTCTTATAGTTTTTATTAGTTTCAAGAGTCACAATACAATTTTTAATCCCTTTACCTGTTATTATTAAGTGACGCAAACTTTCCCAAGTCATCTAATTATATTTATCGTTGTATTTACGAGAATAAGGTACACGGTTTATTCGCATTCCACTATTGAAACAAAGAAATATTTATTCCCTCTCTACCAGCACTTTAATCACCACGAAAGCAAATTTTTCGTCGTAAAAAACCTGTTCCCAACGATTCGAGTGTCATCGTTTCTATTTACCGCAATTTCCTCTCATTAACGCGGCCTAAAATCTCACGAGGACACTTCTGTCTCTCGTTAACGACGCACCGGTTCCTCCCATTCTCCCTTTAAGCTCTCTTATCGACCGTTAAAAATCGAAACGTGCGTGAATCCGCGATAGACGACACAGGGGACCCCCCACATTCGTCGTCTGTAAAAAAAAGCCATTTAACAATGTCTGTTGTAAAACACGTAGGACATGGAACAAGATATGATTCTTATTTGTTTAATATTATTCTCTAGGAGACATTCTTTAGACTTTCAGAATTATTTAAATAACACCGCAGTAACTCCTCTCATTTGAAAAGCAAATAAAGTCACGTTAGAGACGTATGTTGATAAAAAAAGGATTGCTTTGTAACACCTAATATTTAACTCTCATTTTAATCCAACAGGCTGTTATCGCGAGTCTACTGTACACACACAAATATCCCCGTGTTTTATGATTCTTTGTTAAAACTGAAACAGTACAGATCTAAGTGACAATTAATACATTATTCCATGCTATTATACACACCAAAAAATCGTAATAAGCAAACAACTTGTAAACTAGCCATCAGACCAGTGTAAGATTTTTTTCCACGAGACCCCACGTTGTTTATTGCCCGGTTTAACTGTTTTGTGGCTTACGTGAACAGCGCTAATTGATCGGTCAACCGATATAAAATAGCGACTCAAACGCTGAAGTGCTGGTTTAACTGTTTTGTGGCTTACGTGAACAGCGCCAATTGATCGGTCAACCGATATAAAATAGCAACTCAAACGCTGAAGTGAATCGGTAGGTATATACAGGTGAATAATATATGTCGGGCTCGTGAGCGTTGTTTTTGGCGACAGGACAACGCGACTCGCTGTGGGAATACCGGTACCGTTCCGCTGGCCGTCGCTTAGAACGGGACATGTTTATAGCACCGCGTGCGTGGCTTTTGGGGGGTTGAACAGGGCGAGAAGAAAAACGCAGAGAAAATATAGGTATATATACAATATATAGGTAACGTCGCAAGAATATACCCGCTGAGAGGATCAAACCCGGCCGGAATGGGTCCCCTGTGTTTTGGGAGCACCGGTTCGAACTGTTTTGCCACCGGCAACTTACGAGACAGAAACCGTTCTATACAGGGTGTCCCATAAATTTAATATGCAGAAATAAGCCTAATATATAGAATGAGGTATTGTTGTTTTTGACTGAATCGTATTTCGAATTTATTGTGGAACGTACATCTGAGCACCGTTTAGATTCAATACAGAAAAATTTCTGCGTTGATGGTGGAAATATGAGAACTCGGGGGCGGCTATATGAAAAAAGTTATGTACAAAATATCAGAAGAATATTTTCGATGAGAGGCTTCACCCCGTCGAGTGTAGTGGGCCCTTTGCATTTCAAGAATACCAGTTTCGGTATTGCCAGTCTCTCCCTTGAACCTTTACGCGCTTTCCCTTTGCACGCGCTACCCACTCTTCGGCCACCCCTACCCCCAAACGTCTCGGGCTTTTTCTCTTTAATTTCGTTTGCCGTCGAACTTTTGAGCGGGTCGAGGCTTTTGAAACTTTCCGATAGGAGAACGTAAATACATTGTTGGAAGATCATGGTGTTTCTACTTACAGGCGAGGGATTAAAATATTACAGACTTGTTTTAATACCACCCACTGTCGATTTGTGTATTGGAAAAACTAAGTATTTATCAATATTGTCAACTAAGGAAGAAAATTAACTTTATATTATATATTTTAACCATCGGAAATCACCAATTCGTATCGTCACAATAAACGCACGTCGAAATTCTGCTTATCGATATCACGGTCCTGTTCGTTAAATCGACAGGCTCGTTCCGCGTAATTCATCCAAACTCGTGGCTATCGCAGCCCAGCAAGGATACACATACACACATATACACATAAAACACACACACACTCCAGGAAATAATTACGCCATTAGGGGGTAGAAATGAAAGCGATGGAGGAACGAGAACCGGCTGTTCCAGGCGTAGGATGGGGCGAGAACGAGGCGGCGCATTAAGCGTTATCCGTCGTATCCGATCGAGGATCCTATAGGGGGTGAGATACCAAAGAAAAAACGGTACGCGAGAAGAAACCTGGCCGGGGAAGACGCAGTCGAGAACAATCAGCAACGCAAACAACGAGGCGCCGCGAGTACGTTTTTCTTTCGTCGATCAGCGTCGCCTTTCCGTCCGCCTCGTGGAACCACCCTCCATCTCCCTTTCTTCCATCCCCGTCCACCCATCCCGCACTGCGGACTGCTCCGCGGAAACTTCGAAGATTCGTCAAACCTCGCCACGAACGCCACGGGAGAGAAGTTCGACTTGGATACCGTCCAACTTCGTCTCTCGCTGCTGGGATCGTCGTCGAGTGTCCCTCTCGCGTTTCTCTGGATAGACACAGACCGTGGAACGAACAGAGATCGAGGCCGGATGGTAAACCGTGATCGATGAGTTGCCGAGACGCTACCGTTTCGATAAGATTGAGACTCACGTCGATGGTTGCGTCATCGTTCTCATGATTGGAGCACGGATGTGTATAGGGGACGATTCGTGATCGGAAAGTTTCTACAGGATTTTTCCGGTAGAGGATTTGATTAACTAATTGGCCGAGAACGGGGTGTCAGGGATGAATGGTTTCGGACGGGATTTTTGGCTGGATGCGGTGTTGTTCACGATGGAATTGTTGGTGGAGGGGCCGTTACTTTTGGAAATGTGATTTCTGGCGAAAGGAGGTCCTCTGAAATGGGCTGGGTTTAATGTACGAGGGAATTTTTGCCCGCGGTGCTATCCCGAGGGAAGATTTTGGTGGTTGCTATCTGTTGCGAATGGGTACTCGAATATGGTCTTTCGCGCATTGGGATTGGTTACTGGGAGATCGATGAGCGTTTTGTCGGAGTAATCGTTTACTTTATTTTCTTCTTTAATCGTCACAGATACGAGGATTGAAAATGAACTAAAATTACGTTTTAGCAAATTTTGAAAAGATTTTTATTTCATTCTTAACTCAACATAGGTTATGAAAGTAGGAAGTTTTAAATATCCACTGTCTATCAGTGATTACGTTTTGTCATTCGGGTCGTTAATTTGACAGGACTTTTTCAAAAGTGAAAAGAAACAGTGATTTGTAGTCATATAATGTACATACATAATGAGAATTCAATTAGCATGAAAGTAATTCGAGCATTTATGAATAGGGATCGATAATACAAACACCACAGAACGTTATACAATGGGTCAATTATACATATTATATCGAATCTCTTGTGCATAAAATTCAGACTCGATAAAACCTATCCAGAAGATTTAATTTATTATCGATGAATGCTGATACACTGATTTATATTCAAACTGAAATTAAAGTTTCATAAGGGAAATCGATTGTGCATTTCCAGCGCGATCATTCATATGCAAATACGGGTAAAAATTTGCACTGTGTAGCGTCCGCGTGAAGTTACGAAAGTTTCTTCAGTAGATACAGACATCGTGTGGTCAGACACGGTTGCATTCTACGGTAACGTTCAACGCTCCTATTTTCATTTGATTTTTTTTATCTTTTAATTTATCGTATACGTCAAACATATCGTAATCGACTAATTTGTTTAAATGGCTGTGTTGTAAAATTAATTTAACAGTGACCCATTTGTGTCATATCAGAAGAACCTTTTAACCTACCAAAATTGATATTCTGACAAGAAACTTTGAATAGAAATTGATATTCTTATAGAAAGATTTGGTTTTATTTGAATATATAATAAATAATGTTCGATAGTTATTTACATCGATGCAGTTTTATTTGTATTCCGAATAATGAATAGAAATCGTTTTATTGATTTTCACACGGGCGAGAATGAGTCACAGTGTCTCCCGAATGCAGGTGCATAAAATAGGCACGAGGGTGTTAGATCGAAGTCTTATAGGGGGTGTCCCTGATCCAGATTGATGTTCCGCTAGGACATCCTTAACGTACCGTGTAATTTGGTCCTTTTTCATTTCGAAACGGTTTAAATCGATCACTCGTCGATCCCGCATCTGTTCCACATCGGTAATTTATTTTCCATTTTGATTTCCATTCATCTTTCACGCGTATAGAATGCTCGAACAACTTGTACCGAGCTCCGTTTTCGAGACATTTTTCTCAGGTCGCGAAAAGACACTAAAATCGTCGGAGTGAAAGCTCCCGACGACGTCGCCCCGTATTTTTTCATGGAAATCCCGGCCATAATGTCGCTACGAATTTTCTTAATCTCGTTTCCATTCATCGTCGACCGGTTAATATTAACGGCACCGACGCGATAGCATGAATATTCACGGCTGAGGGGGATGGTACCCTCTCTCGACGTAATCAAGTTTTCGGCCGTTTCTTTCCTCCGCGTGGCCCCCGGCTCCATAATTAGCAGGCGAGCGTGCGAGACTTCCACGCGACGCGTTCCTCATCGGGTGGCCGCGCGCGAAATTCACGCGAACGTGTACCTGACGGCGAGCCGTTACGCTGTCGTCTCGTCGTTTTTCCTAATGAAACGCAAACGCGCACCTCGCCGTCCACTGTGTTTGCCCCGTGAAATTGTAATTTTACCCCGGCCCCCAAACCCCCTGCCATCTTTTGTCCCTTCGTGTCAACGTCTCCTGGTGACGTTTCCACGAGTACTTTCTCTCTTTCCCCATGGGGGTTTTGTCTTCTTCTTCTTCTTCTTCTTCTTCTTTCTGCCTCGGTTGTGCCTCGTAACAATATTTTTTATCGTGTCATTCCTTGCTTTCATTTTACTACGAGACTCCTGTCGTCTGTATCTCCGTATTCCAGGGGGAGGCTCATTTATCGCCAACAGTCGAAGTTTCTTGACTTGGACGGTGTGAGAAACTGGCCAAAGACAGATTGTACGATAACATAAAATTCATCACGAAAGTTGTCGTTACAGTTATTTTTTCTGTAGGTTTACTTTTAAATTGATATGATACTGGTATATGGGTCATTTGAAGGACACTAGATGGAGTTTGAACATGACTGTCGCCGATTTTTTTTTTTTAATTTTTTGGTAGAAAATTAGATACCTATGAGAAAAGCATTTTGGTAAATCTTTAATGTCCTGCGGGACATTTTTCCTGATGTACAGTAGTTTGATTTTCGCCTAGCAGAGGTACATAAAAAAAATCATAATTTTGGTTATAATCGGTCGATTAGGGTAATTCTTATTGCGTTAGTTAGGTTTAGTAATTGTACACCTATTCTGAACACATTTGGTAGCTAAAATGTCAGGCAAATATTTTGAATCAATTAATGAACCACTTTGTGCTGCACTTAACAATATGAAAAATTCGATTTTCTCATGTTTTTTTTCCCATTATCGTATCCCTGAATCATCGGAAAAAAATTCGAAATTTCTCGCCACCCTCCAGTTTCCATTCGTTCCAGCAATATTTCTCCATCGCTCAACATTTTCTTTTATTCTGCTTCTCGTTCGTTTAATTTCGTTCACCGGGCTCCTCTCTCGCGTTCATGTGCCACGAGCGAGCGCACGCGAGGAACGCGGCCTCGGGGAAACGGGAAACGCACCGCAAACACTTTTACCAGGAACGCATCGAATCGGCCGTGAAATTGATGGCTCCGTCAGAATTTATCTACGGGATCCTACGTACGTTCCCGAAATGTTCCGGACGCGAACTTATTCCGCGTATTCTTATCATGCTTACCCACCCTGCTCGACGGCAAGCGTAGCGAGAAGTTTTAATTAAAGTAATTTTACACCTTCGCGGTGGGATGTTCCTGCGCGCGTGTCGAGTTTCCTGGGCTCTTTTCTGCTACATTAACGTCTGTTTATTCACGTATTTGAAAGAAAGAAGCGGTAGCAAGTGCTGGTAGCTAATTACTTAATATCAGCCATTATCTTCTAATGGAACATCTACCAATGAGGTTTTATCTTATATAGTCAATTTATTATTTAATAATTGGATATTTCTATTTTTCTTCATCCTTCAACAAGACATCCATGTCACCAGTTAAGGGTTATGTCAAGCGCCAATCTTTTGCAACCCCCACATCATTCAACGTAACATATTAAAGGATATTCCAATCTCTGTTACACTTCGTGAGGTCAATTTTACGATGCGTACCAGGTTCTTGGAGGAGAATCGGGGCGGTAATGTGCGATACGTGGAGGTTTAGTCGAGGGTGTAAACCACGGAGAACACCGTAGGCAGTCGAGACACCGGGCGCGAGGGTTAAAGGGTAGAAAAAAAGAGCGACGGCGGAAGGTTGGCTCGGCACGCAGCAGGCTGCACTTATAAATCGCTTAATCGCTGTTTTTCACGGATCAGGAACTTCAGAAAAACTTTATCCTTTTCCTACCCCTCCTGCCCTCCCAGTTACGCTCCTTCGTTTCGCCTTTCCAGCGGCCACTTGGTCGCGTCGAGAATGCTTGATGCGCGAGCGAGAGGCGATCCGCGCTTTCGGTGACGTTCCGCCGATTCCTAAGGCCCTGGTTGCTCTTTTTCTTTACGCTCGGAAAACCGTGACACCTCTAAAGTCGGAGGCTCTAACCTTGTCGATCTGAACCGCGCGCGCATTGCGGAAAATCACGGGGTGAATGTTACCAGCATTTTTATACTGCTATAGGGTCTTGGATCTATTAAATTTCATTGATATTTTTATTTTATCCCTACGTTGCACATTCGTGTATTCTATAAAACGCTCACTGCATCTTTTTGGTATATTCTATAACATTTGTTTTCCATAAAATCAAGAAGCATTTGAAGGCGAGCTCAACGATATAGGATACTATAACCTTACTCTATGTTTTTTTCACTTTCATTTACTCCCTTGAATAGTATCACTTTCCTCTTTGACATTTTTTCCTACCTTGAATCCTAGCAGAGATATTTCGGTGTTCTGTTTCGCATGAAACATCCAGTATACAGTGAAAGAAAGTAATCGCGGAAACGTCTGTTCCACGTATCGCCCGGAGCGACGAGAACTGGGATTCCGGCAGATTTCTATCGATTCCATACGATTTCAGCGACTCCTGCGTTGGATAACGGCTGGGTGGTTTGGCTTTTGGTTTCACGCGGAGTAATGATCACACGATGACGGCTGTCAATATGTTACCGCGCCACCACCTGACGTTTGCATTTCCCGGCTGCTTGATTACGCGCCACGCTCGCGTTGGCAACCAGACGATTGGATCGTGTAACTTTACAACAATACGAGCACAGAGTGTAAATATCGAAACAATAAGGAACCTCGAAAACCAATTATGCAATGATGATTTAGTAAATATGGTAGATTGAAAGTAATGGTGCAAAAATTCTCAATATAATTAGTAGACATATTTATGTAATAATATCAATATAAACAAATATAAAAATATCGATTTTTTAGTAGAATTTTTGTGCTGAACCAGCAAAATTTGACACTACTTTAGGATCACCCTGTAAGCATAGCCTCGAATGATTCTTGCCGCAAGTGCAATAAGCCACCTGTCAATCAACGGCAAGAATCATTCGACTGTGTAGCATTGTATCGACGGTTGTTCGTCAACTAATCAACAACGTTCAGCAAAAGTTTTGACATTCACGCAAACGGTATACATGTACAGCGCCCAGGAGAAAGCCAGGACAACAAAGGGAGGTTAAAACAATCACCAGACAACGTCGATTTCAGCTTCGATTATCTGTACAGTCTGTTTCTACTTGCTTTCCCTGTCTGTTTCACCCGGGACAATAGTGATCCGATCAACGGCTGTCAGAACCGCCATTCGTAGGCGTTGGTGCGCACAGACGGTCTCGGCTTTTTAATTACAACGCGACATATTTACATTAGGCGCGGCTTGCCTGGTGATTCCACGTGCATCAGTGATCGCTGTCCGAACGGTCAATCATAAACTGTTGCATGAGGACCATGATTCGTACGATTTTATGCGATACAAACGATACCATCATTTTATTATACTGAAACAGGGTAGTTTTTTGAACACTGGAACTACCAAACCCGTCAGAATGAAACATTGCAGATTTCTTATTCGAGGATTACTGAAATTGTAAGAGTGCTTTTGGTAGAATTCATGGTAGTTTTTAATTTACTATACAGTTTATTCCTCCCGCGAGCCTATTTTTTCCAATACTCATCGGGACTCCACTTTTATACTTAGCTATTATTCGTCGTTGTCTACAAGGTGTCACTTTCTTTCGCGCTGCAAACGATTTCGCGACGAATTAACCTGTCATTGTGCGGGAATACGGGATGCGAAACGTAGACTCCCGTCGATTCGTTGCTCCTGTTTCCGTAATTAAGGCGCATTCACACGGATCACGATGGGGTGACGTTAATTTAATGACCCTTGATTGCTCACCGTAGTAATTGCCGCGCGGACACGCACGCTGGCCCTTTTTATGGTTTAGGATGCTTGTTCTGCTCGGACGTGTATTGTGCTTGACTGTCGTCCGCATGCACATCTAAATAATTCGCCTGGTCCACCAACCTGTCATTCGAGTCATTCAACTTGGTAGTTGACGAACCATAAATGCTACTAGGGAACATATTAAAGAATCGGAAGTAATTTCCTTATTGTAAATATTTACTGAAAAATTGTATTCTACACTCTTCACTCGCTTTCCCACAGAAGAACCATGTCTTTTACGGTTAGACCGCCAATTTCGCAGCATCCTGTACCGTCATTCGTCCCCCGCAGGTCCGTTTCCTCGAAGGATCGCGGTAGTAATTGAAATTTGTAAACGGTGTCAGAGTGAAACTCGAGAGTTCTATTTCCGTCGGGAACAGGGCGAAGGGGAAGGAGGGGAACCCATTCGAAACGGAAATCGCCTGCGGTTCCAGAGGAAAGCCGGAGTTTTTCCAACTCGGGAACATCCATCACGACCGGCCGAGCACTTTCCGTAACAATCCCTTATCAATCTTGCTAATGTCGTACCGTTCCACGGCCCCTTATTATCATAACGCGAGCCTCTTGCGTCGCATCACAATGAAATCGGGAACCTTGAACGACGCTCACCAGGTATTTGTTTCTTCCGTCGATGACGAAAAACGAACGCTTTTTTCTTTTTTCTTTTTCTTTCTGTTCACGGTTCCTTCCCTCGCGTTCTTTGTTGCCACACCGTCCATTGTTGCGTCGACGATCGATTGAACGTCTAACGGCTTAGGTAATCTGCTTGGTCGTTTTGCGAGCGGAAAAGAAACGCTAGGATATTTAACAGCTCTGAAACGAGTTTCTTTTTTAGGAAACCATGGTATTCTGGTTCTTTAGTTACCAGTTTCTTTTGAACGTAAAATAACAGCTCGGGAGAAAAGCTTTGATGGATTTTCTACAGATAATACGATTGATATGATTTTGTGGAAACATTTATGTCGACACGTTCACTGCCACAATGAAAAAGGATGTACGTAGCTAGACACACTTTATTTCCCGTTTTAAGAGAAGAAGAAAGAGAGTAGAATTTGTCTACTTCATTTGATTATTAAATATTCGCAGATGTTTCTGTTAAGAAGAATCTGTCGAAACCTATTTCTTCAGCTCTATCCAATTTAATTTATTACGTATGAACATAATTTAATATTTGCATAAACTTTCCTAGTTTAATTATCACCCCGTTTTCGTCAGGGTTAGAATATACTAACGTTCAACGAACTATCACAATGGACTGTAAATGAAAATGGCAGAAGGGTTGAAGAGAAATTGACGTAGACCGTCGACTCGGTCCCCATTCTAATTAAGTAGCATCATAAACATCGGTCCTCCGTCATTCCAGCCGGGGAAGACCCTCCTTTCGTTTCTCCTCGACGAGGGGTGGGAGGGGTGGGTGGTCATGCATACGCGAAGTGACTGGCATATCCCAGGAGCTATTTTCCAATTGGCCAGCGTTCATTATTGAAGTCAGGGGTCCACGGACTCGAGTAGAAGCGTAAACGATCGTGAAGAAGGGATCACGGAGTGGACCGGCTCATCCAGTGGTGCGTTGCTGTTGCTCGAGAGTCGATCCACTAGAGAGCCAAAGAACAATAGATTTAAGGTGTGTTCGAACCGATCCCATGAATCTTGCGCGCGCGACGCCGGCCGGCCCAATGGTCGATCGTTCTGAAACGGCGTGGCTGGCGTTAAAAGCTTCTCGTTTCTCGTACCCCGTAAATTTTCTTCCTGCAGTGTTCTCTGTAAACTTTATGGTTAACGAGAGGGAACGAAAGAAAAGGGAAATAGCATCTCTCCGGTGATACTGTAAATAATATCGTTTTTTTACTATTTACGTATGGATTTATTATTGTATGGATAAGATCTATGTATAATTTTTTTATCGGTCTTTTGAAAGACAGAAATTTATTTGGCGAGGAAATACCCTCCCAAGTATTTTACTAAACTTCTTAGAGACTATACACATCGAAGTCGAATGAACTTTCGAGGGTTGGTGGTGTCGGGCAATCTTATGAATCTTCCGTTGCGTGACACCCCGGGGACCTCTGGCAGTGGTCAATAACACCCGTGGAAGGAAATCGTCTGTCTCCTTCACCCTTCTTCTTCCTTGGAGTGTATTCCGAGGATTTAACGGAGCTTCTCGAAGTGTTTACTTACGTTGAGCCTCGGCGAGCAAATTTGCTCGGGCGAGCTCTCTGATTATCCGTTCGAGGAGGGGGGGCTCGGTGAAAAAGCTTGAGGTGAAGCACGATGCATATAAATTGGGAGGTTAAGAGACAGTGAGGGGGGTAGCAGTGCCCTCTCCTCCCTGCGAGATCGTAATTTCTTATTACTCCCTGTTTACGTTACCCGTTAATTATCACCGCTGTTTGATTGTCTCCCCCCCACAGAATCTTTGTGAACTGTCACGCTATATTGAAATCCCCGAGAAAAGATATCGCTGGGGTTGCGTGTCGCTCTTGTTTTCGTGGCCCAATTATTTTATCGACGGGCTTATATCGGGCTATGAAGTACCTTCGGGGGTTAAGTTTTTATTAGCTTTATTGATCGAGTGAAGTTTAACTTTTAGTTTGCTTTTTTCTTCAGTGCTTGAAAATAGATTGTAGTATTATCGAATTGGGTGTGCGAACGGGTTGTACGCTATTCTTTGATAAATTTGGTGGTCGTGTGTTTGAGAAATCAAAACTTCACTATAACTTAGGAATTTTTACGCAGTATGTCGAAGATCGACGTGAATCTTTATCATTTTCACAAAACAGATATAGAATTCGCTTCAAATTAGTAAATTACTTGTTAGTTCAGAAAGTCCATAATTTTATGCAAAGTATGTGTTACGAGCCTCGGAAATTTGTAGCTCCGTAACTTCAGAAGAAAAATATTTGTCGACGATGGAATGATAATTTTGCGGGGAAGGAAGAACTTGATGGAATTTAATCGACTGGAGTATTCGCGGCAGGACAAAGATCTCGTTTATTTTTACAAATGCGTCTGCAAAGTCCTCCTCCACTTCACGACGAGTTCCTCCTCCCGACGATTAATGCACGCACCGGTTCATCCGGGCGTTTATCAGCGTTCCATCTGTGTATCGATCGAAGGCTGGGCGGCACGAAGAGACGGGAAACTTTTTCCATCAACCGGAGAATAATGAAATTTTCCACAAAGATACCATCCCGTCGTCGCTTCCGCGAGTTGACGTCGAAGTGCCGGTTGATTTTGAGGTTTCGCATTACTACGATATCGCGTAATGTTTCCCCCTCGTGGTTTCCCCCAACAAGCGGTTTCCTCCGATTGTTTCCTTACAAAAGATGAATTATAATTTTATGGTTCCATTCATTTTTGTAGACGCTGTTTAGAAAAAATTCTATTATCGTAAATTTCCATTTCCACAGTCTTTAAAGAAATTTTGTTATTAAAGATAGTTCCATTATTTCACTGTAGATATGATACACTTGCAGTATATGCTATTGTTCAAAATAGAGTGAAATGAAACAAAGGTTTCATAAAATTGTTCTATTAATCCTGAAATTTTGCCAACAGAAATTTGTTTAGTATTATATGTTCGAGACACGGACAAAGTATAGTATACGATACTTTTTTCGCCCTTGAACGAAAAGTTTTGATGGTGGCAGGATAGGGAGAAACTTATTACAAATGTGTCGAAAGGTTATACGCGGGGAGCGACGCCGTCCAACGTCCTATTCTCAATTTTTATATGGAAATCGAGTATGTTCCGGGATGAAGGGCAAGACTGGAGCATTGATGTATCTCGTTCTCAACGATCTGACGTAGTCACGATAGGAATCGTCAGAGGCACCTACATATCATACAAGCAATAGTATACAGAAATTGTTCAGATAGAAAATTTTAGCGACACGTTATATCGCCTACTACTTTTTACCTGGTATTCTAAAAAAGATACTGTAGTAAACTAGATAAATTTGAAATACCATTTGTCACATACATAACTGATAGATAAATTCACTTCACAAATTATGGCATAACAAATTTAAAAATAAAAGAATATTTATGAAAGGAATACTGATAGAGTCTATTAAATTCAAATTATAGGGTATTTAATGATGTTTAATTTTCTGTATGCAGGGTGTCCTTAATTTAAACGTCAAAACTTCATTCTAAAGAAATTTTCAAAATGTGTCTGTTTTTAATTTTTATTGGCGCAAAAAAATTGATTTTTCAAACTTGTTGCACTGATGGTTAAGCATGCAAAGAATGTTCGATCGAACAGCTAGCAGTAGAATAATCTAAGCTGATTACGTTTCGTGGTCCACCCTGTGTAGCATACCAACATCAGGTCTCACCGAAAGCACTGTCATCATATACACGCAGCAATCTAACACTTCTACACCCCTGTACCCTGTATCGCTTCAAATCCAGTGCCAACCAATTATTCGACGCCACGTCTATTAAGATCATCTAATTCAGCCGCAGAAGGAAAACAGTGGCCAATCCTGGCTGGGTGATCCTGGAATACCTCAGGAACCCTCCTCGAAGCACCGATCGCACAGGAATGCTTATTCGCTGTTTAGCCGGTCGACTGCAGGCTGTTTCAATTATGAACTAATTACCGCGGGTGTACGCGAACGGGGTGCCATTTACCACGAACCTGGCAACATCTGCCATCCACCATCCCCCCCTTTCTACGTTCCCGTCTACTTCGATCGCCATTCCGGCTGGTGCATCGTTAACAAGGACGTGTGCCATGTGGTACTACACATGTCCGCGAGGGGCGACGCGTTTTCGAAAATGTAGGGGGTGATGGTAGATGCAGGGGGGTGCTGGACCAAATGGGTTGCACCCTTTTGGCTGTACATCGTCTCGAGGACGCGACTCTTGGGTTATTAGGGCGCGGTAGGCAGCCATGTAACGCGTCTCTCGTAGCGCTCATGCCTCGATAATTTCTACCCCCCACTCGATTTTGCGGCAGCGCACCACCTGGAAAATGAAATTCTCGCGAGTCAACCGACCGGCAGATCGCGTGGTATATGTAGCGGCGTGTGGCCCCGTTTGATGGTATCTTGTTGCATCTTCCGCTGGCCCCTAATTAGCCCTGTGTCTCGCGAAGAGGGTGGTCGAGATGTATCAGGAGGCGGGCGCCGTGACTGAACGACACCGTAAAACGCGGTTAAAGCGCCTTTGGTTGCTGAAGAATTCGGAGGGAATGGAATTATTTTCGGACTCGTGAATGTGAAATGAGCGATTCTTGGACGGGAAAGAAATTTCTGTTAGGGGGTACGCGAGGAGAGTCACTTGATTCACTTATTGCGTGCGTAGTTACGATATACTTGGAGAGGTCTTTGGAGGGAGGACTTATGGGTGAGCACGATGTCGTATGTTGAATACGCTAAATACTTTAGGGGTATACAGGATGAGTCACCTAAGATTTTCACCTGGGTGTGGTTTCTGAGGGTTAACAAATGAAAAACTCGTGAACGTCAGAACCAATTCGTCGGACACGTTACGGTATCACCGGAGAATACGTCTGTCAAATCGACACGCGATATATGGGGGATGGTTTTCAAAGTAAGACGTTCGAGGCTCGTTTCGTCGGTCCCTCGTTTCCCTCTGACACGCGATACCTTCGATTCTTTCCTTGCTCCCGCGTGCATACGTTCACGGGATGCCCTTCAAGTTTTAAAATTCTGTAGTTGAACGCGATACGAAATCAATGCCCCGGCCCCCGTCGAATGTCTACCGGGCGAGAGGATCTCCCTAACCTCTGTGGCTCCCTGATCGCATACACACGCGAACGGAATCCTTCTGGTGATCCCGTGCTCCGGATATGACGTCACGCCCGTCGAGCTTCGAATCTTGGCGGCCACGTGACTGCAATCGAAATGAGATCGGTCGCCGAGAAGACGGAATTCTCCCCTACCCCTGCGACAAATACGGATGATGGGATTCTTTATTTTCGGGATGAACATGTCGTTAGCGAGAATATTCTCGATCCAGCGTGGAAGTACTGTCCGTGACATAGTTTAGTATCGGGCTGCCATTGGGCAAGTGAAATTCATACTCGGAAATAAAAGTACGCGTCATTTTAACCCCTTGCTGCATGGAATTTTAATTTAATAGTCAGAAGAACCAGTTACGTGAATTCTAATATTTGTTTTTATTTCTGCATATACCTAAGAACGTTCTAATACTGATTACATCTACCGTCTGACCCTAACACACTCGTAGTCTATAAACCACATCGTAAAACAACCCCATAGTATCACTCAACCTAAATACTATACAATTTTAACCCACTCGCAATCAGTATTCAACGCAATCATCGATAAACTAAACCCCGCGTGTTTACTCCGAAAGGAATAGCTAAATAACAATTGAATTAAGCGAGCCTCCTCATCTCATCCCCGAAACACCCCTTTCTTTCTTTCATTATCACAGATCAGCTTCTTACGTTTTAACCCCTTCAGAACCAGAGCGAAACGAGTAATCTCGTTATGCCAGTTCACCGTGGATTCGTTCAATCTCTCTTTCTCTCTCCCAACATCATAAATCGCGTTAACGCGGAACGCGTTTCAATATTTGTGTCTTCGATGCGAGGGTAGTCGCCCCCGATTCGTCTTCACGCCACAGATTTTACATCTTCCCGCCCTTTTCTCGTAATCTCCTCGACCTTCATCCTCCACCTCGAGATCGACGTAAGGCGACGAGGAATCGACTCGTGCCGTGTAATGATAATTCATGACAAACGTTATTCATACCAGAAGTTGGTCCGAGGTTATCGCGCGGGTTTCGACTACAGGGGCAGTCGGGGCAACGCACCCCTTGCGGGCAGGTCTCGCTACGGGGGAGGTCTGGCCTGTCCCTGGCCATGCAAAGTGAACCAGGGGTTGTTAGATTAAACTCCAACCCCTCGCGACGCCCCGGATCCCTCCGACGCCGCGGCGGGTTAAAAACAGACAGGAAGAGCATGAGTCATCCCCGAGCGTGGACTCGAATCCCTCGTGAGAACAAACAAAATCATATGTGTGCATGTGTGTGTGTGTTTAGGATTTCGGAGGGACTATTATGTGTCTCCTTGCTGTCATCTTTCGAGGAAGGTCTTGAGAATCTTTTAAATTCGGCGATTCTGCGTTGATTTATTTAATTTATGTGAAGTTCAAGGTAGATGTTGTTCCTTTTAGCAGAATAACTTTTATTAAATTGGTCCATTAAAAATTGGTCCTAAAGTTTTTTCGATTGTTTTCGAAGTTTTAAGAAATTGTTCGTTCACATGAATATTAATTCTAAAATTCTATCCCAATAAGTTACAATAATAATAAAAAAGGAATTAATATAAATATATTTTGTAGTGTCCCTTATTGCAACTCGACAGAGTTGGCAGCTCTACATTTACACGAATCATTTGCTCAAACCTTGCCACCGGTTCGCGCGGTCGCTAACATCGGCGACCGAGTCACTGACAAATTTTGTATATCAGCGAACAAAGGGAGCGTCCGCGGCGACTAGTAAAGGGTTCCTAAACAAGTGAGTCCGCAGGGGTCGATTTATTCCTCAAGCTGTTCTCGACATTCCGTCCATGAAATAGACTGCATGTATCTATTATTACAAGAGGCCACTAAAGGGTTTCGCCCGGTCTAGTTTCACCGCCCGTCGATCCCGCTTGGATATTCTCTCCACCATCTTTCCATTGGTCCATCGATCCCTACTCGTCGTAAAATTTTTATGGTGGACCAACGTGTTTTTCCGCTCGCCTACGTACGTGACTAAATGTATTATATGTAACGCCCGGTGCTTCGAATTCGAAATTTCCGATATTACGAAGCATTTGAAGATTTCCGGAATGTAAACGCGTTTATCGAAGGAACTGTTGGCGGTGGCAATGAAAATGAAACTAGAGCAAATAGTATTTAAAGAATTTCTGGAAAATTCTTATTATTTTGTTGAATAGTTTACCCCTTGTTGGGTTAAGAATAAAATGGAAAACTCGTAGCATTGGCTTCAAGTAAATGCGTCACTTACACTATAATTAATTTATTCTATATGGAACAATTCACCAATTACCATTCTCTCTGTTTCAGGTAAGCGGTCACAACCAGCGCATTGCAAACTCAATCTCGAATCTCGTAAGTAACCGATCCTCTTTATAACCGATTCGTAACGCGTGCTGGTTCTCCCTCGGCCATAAAAAATCGATAGATTCTCGATATCGGTCGTTGAATATGTGACACCGACGTGATCCAATCTCGTAAAACCTTTGGGGAATCGGTACACCATCCGAGTGTGTCTTCTGTCTGTAAGAAAGTGTTTTAAATCTCCCTAGACCCCTCTCTCTCTTTCTTCTACTCGCCCTTCCTTTGGAGCCCTCAATTATTCCCATGGAAACGATTTCCAGGCCCCACGAAGCCTTTCAACGCATCAATCTCGTTCGAGCTACCGCCTAATATACCCGGTTAATTATTCCGTCGACAAAAGAAGCTGCTGCCGCGAAAACTTTCCGGATGATCGATAATCCGTAGGATTTTCGAGTGCTGCTGCCCGTTGAGGGTCAGCTCTCGGATGTAGTCGCGAGTAAGAAGATGGGGGAGGAAGGGCCGAAGGAGCATACGAAAGCACTTATCCTTTTAATCTTTTAATTACACGGTATAGCGGACTCTGCTTCTGCTAATTTTAGAAGGGAGAAAGGTACGGGTATCCCGGTAACGGGCGATACTCCCAACGGGCCGGTTTCGTTCCTTTGTTTCGATTCTCGTGCAGCTCGATGATAATTTTTCATACGTTGGTCCGTTGCCAGGTCCGGGGAGTATTGAAGTGTGACAGAGAATAGAGCGAAAACGCTGGAGGCTGTTTCTCTGTACAGGGTGGGTCTGTGAAAGATGATATGCGACTGACAAAGAAGGGTTTTCAGGTGTCTGTCCCTGATTGCTTTGGTTTTCGGATATGTTTTGGAGGAACGAAATGTAACGAATACGTGCTTTTTTTTTTATTCTCAATATCTTTTCTTTTTCCTAACGGACGTACTTTATTGTTTTATTTACCGTAAAAAGCGGTACAAAAGTCAGTGTAAAATGTAATCCGATGATTACTCGCAACAGCAAATGTAGAACGGGCGCGGAGAGAAAGTTTTCCTTACCATCGGGAACTTCTTTCACGGCTGCTCCCGTTCTTCTGTCCGTTTGCTTTCGTTCAGTCGCGCAACTTTTCTTCCCCGTGTAATCCAATTCTCGCCGCGCATAAAAGGAGCCGGGAAATTGCTGGTGAAACGAAAGAACCGCGGCCACGAGAAGAAACAGTTTCGTCGGATAAGGATTCTTTATACGACGGCATGGCGTGTCCGACGTCCACTTCGCGTCTACTCGAGAGAAAATCGCGGATCTTTCGAAACGAGAAGATGATGGGACCGCCTCGAACTTCTTGCCTAACGATCGCTGTCCAGTCTTCCTTCGTGAAAGTTATTCTCGTGGAAAGAGAACCCGAAATGCTGTTGGGATCTCGTGTGATGTATTGTCCTCGAGCACGAACAACAATTAAATACGATGAGGTTCCGTTATAATTTAACGTGATCGAAGAACGTCGAATTCTTCTGTTTTTAGGGCATTTCTCCACTACTGGTAATATCTTTTTTTTTTTTTTTGGAATCGGCGTGAATGCAATCTATCAAACTTGATATTTATCACTATGGCTTTATTTAGCTTGGGTCGCTGAATCTGAATAGGAGATGTAAGAAGTGTCTTTAGTCTTTCACGTTCTCCTGAAGTAATTTCTTTAATGAATCTATTCACCTCCGAAACACAGGATTTAACTTTCCATTTTTGCTTCTCTTATCCGAACTCCACGGAGTCATCAATCCCCCATAAGCACCGACAAGAAGTAGCAAACTGTTGCGAACGTCAGACCTGGAAGCGAGAACGTTTGTCATAATCGCGTAAAGAATTGGACCGTCTCCTCTCGGCGAGATTGCCTCTTTATTCCGCCTGGAATGTGACGGAAATTTAATAAATAAACGGATACATCTGTCACCCGTATAATAATGGCGTAGCAGCCACGAGTGTCTGGTCAGACGGACCATAATGGCGGTCGAATGGCAAAAACGGGGAACATGAGAAAGAAAGAATGAAAAAGAGTCAGGGAATCTTGTGTCGCGAGAAGAAAGGACATTCGTCGGAGGATTCATTTCGGTCCAGGACTTTTCATTCACGCGGAAAGCACACGGGCCTAGGAATCGCGGAAGATGAGAGGCCGCCTCGTGGAACAGAAAGAAAGAAAGAAAGAAAGAAAACGGGGAAGCCTCGTCTTACGAGACCCTATGTTCCCGTCACCCTCCCATTTACATTATATCTTTTTCCGTGCCTTCCCTTTTTTTCTCTTTATTTCGTAATGCCTATCCACGGTGTGCGTGTGGTCGCTGTTTTTTTTCTATGGTATTAACTAAAATATATACAAAAATTCACTTCCACAATTAATACTTCTAAGAATTCATTCACAAACTACTAACAATAAATGAAATTCGAAAGGAGAAACGAAAATCATTTCATGGTGAAAATTTGACAAAGAGGACGACTAGGCTACGGGGATATATCCACATGATGTTAAGTAAAATCCATAAAAAAAACTCGCACCATTAATATTTTGAAGGACTCATTTACAAAATACCAAACATAAAACAGAATCAATGGAAAGAAAACCATTCCATGATAAAAGTATAATGAAGGAAAGACGGATAGACCAGGGGGCTATCTTGCTATGATGTGAACAAAAATTTATTAAAAAAAATTGACTTACACAATAATACTATTATTAATACTTTCAATAGATGATTTATAAAATACCAAAAGTACAAAAGGACGAACACCCTTTGAGGGTAAAAATTTGACGGAGTAGCGACGACCATGCCAGCCCGTAAACTGCGCGCCGCAGTTTCCAAGGCGTTTATCTAAACGAATTCTCGGTCTCGCTATCGGTGTGGCGCGTGGGGTTCAAGATTCCCTTTCACGTGTGCGTGCTCGAACCGAGGTCTTTTTGCGCGTGGGGGTAGATTGGTACCGGGGGATGGCGGACGACACGGCGGAACGGGAATTCTCATTTGAGGAATGAACCTGACTCTCTGCTGACGTTGCTGACACTATGCGTGGCCCGGCTCTTTTGTCACGTCGCGGGCGAAAGTGTGTTTCCTCGTTAGGGCCCAGGGCTGTGCAATCCTAGAGCGAGAAATGTGTAAGCACTCGTCGTCAAGGACCGGGCGTGTAGCCTGTCCTCCTTTCCCGGCGATCCTTTCTCTGCGAAACGGACAAAGCACGCGAAGACACTTCCAGGATTGGATGAATACCGCGCCGCATTTCGAGGATGCATTTAATTCCGCGCCATCTGCGCGGCGGGAGGGGGACGCCTACGGTCGATGGTTACGCTTATAAGCCCCACCGACATCTCCAACCTCTTGCGGATAACGCAGCTATTGTTGGACACTTCTTCTGATTAGCTGGAGAAGGTTGTTTCGGTCGACTTGGCACTCGCTTAATTCGCGAAAATGGTAACAAAGTGCTGCACACGTGGGTGATACGTGGGAAAAATGATTTGCTGGTGTGCTTTATGTGTACACTAATTAACGATTTAACCTTTAGAGGACAAACAGATTTCTCTTATGATTTTTTTTTTTTACATTTTCGAGTTGGAACTTTTATGTATTTTTGTCATGATGCTATACTATGAAAAAGGAACGTCCCCTTTTTGGAGCCTAAAAATATGTAGGTTTTCCGTCCTCTATAGGTTAAGCGCCGTTTGTATTTAAATGAACGCAATTTTTTCTGGTCTAATGGGGGATACCTGACAACGGATTTTTATGTAAAATCACACTTTCTAAAGTAGTTCGTAAAGATAACAAACAAAGTAAGAATTTCTATTTTCTCTCCTCTTTTGTCTGTTATTCTGTGTTCACAAAGTCTTATAAGCTATAAATGCTCAAAATCCGCAGTCTAATTATTACTATTAAAAACGAACATTATTTAGACCTCAAGTATTTCGTGATAAGAAAAATGTAAATGTTCCACGTCACGTACAGTAAAACCTTGGACTATTGTTATTTAATGTATCCGATGTACTATGTTTACATGATAACGAGTAATAGATTAAATTAAATAAGGTGTACCTTAATTTCGATGACAGTTCAAAGGATATTTTTCATGATAAATTGCGAAATATTGATTAATTCATTATCTCCGGTAATTACCCGTTTCATGAATATAAACACCGTAAATCTTTTTTGCTCTCGATCACGCCACCTGTTACAAGGGAACTCGCGTAATACCGTATTTAATAATTCATTCTTAATTATGCCGCACAGTCGATTACGCGGTGCGATGGGTCACAGGCTGTGAATGACGACCCGCTGAAACGAAACGGTCCGACATCTTCGCGAGAAGGAAAGTTTTAATTGCGTTAGACAACGGGCAACTTGTTACTTAGACGCCGAGGTAATATTTGAATGCAATTACGGTCCCTTTGAAACACAGTCCCGATTCGAAATAGGATATTCAGAGGGAATCCGGGATTCATTCTCGCGATCGCGTTAGACTTCCACGGCGATATACATTTTTATTGTTCCTCGAGAGAGAGGGAGCGTATAAAAGTCAATCTTCGTGTATTATTCGTCGAGGGAAAACTTTTGCATTAGCTGAGAAAAAGTTATTCTCGGATCAAACATTTCATTATTCTCTCGGCGGATTACACGTACCTATACTTTACAAGTATCCTTTATGGAAGAATATTTCTTTCCCTCAATTGATCCCACCTCAATTGACCCCCCAAAAAAATAAACCTACTCGAAAGGTGCCCTCGAATTTTTTTAAAGTATTCACTCTATTGTGTTCTACACTTCTACAACGTAACACATAGAATTTTCCATATTTCTTCTCTTAAATAGAAGATACTACCTCCAATTTTCCCTCCACCCACCCTTATCACTCTATCCACTATCTATCAACATTCAAAACTCCATACCAATAGTCCCCAGCTACTTCTCGACAAATTCTTGGTCCCCCAAAACGTCTGGACAGCCCATAAACGTCCCTAGTCTCCGACGGTTTCTGTACTTCTTTTCTTTTTTTCAATTGGTCCGATCGGCCCATCCCCCTTCCCTGGTCGGTCGGTCCACATACCAGAGTTCGATAATAGAATTTGGCCGCCCTTTGCGGAACGCGCGTAGGTCCGACCGGCAGATATGCAAATGATTGCCGTTCGGAACGGACTTCGAGGGGTGCATTGAGAGGGATGCCATCGGGAGGGTGACGACCGTCGGGAATCCGTGGTGTCGTACACTACGAAGAGAGGAGTGGGTGGGGTGGAGGTGGAAATAGAGGGACGATGGTCGTGGTCCTCCGCAGACACCTGAGTGCATCCAGAATGAGAACTCTGTCTCCAACGGCCGCCTCTCTAGAGGCCCCCGATGTTTGCTTTCTGTCAGGGGGAGGGGGATGTGCGTGGAAAAAAATCGCTGAAAAAGCAACAACGTCGCGGGGCACGGCTTTTCCTTTCGCGTTACCGGCGAGATTTAACCGAACCAAACGACGGGAACACGTGTTGCGGGCGTTTCCATGAATACCAAAAAGATGATTCTTCGGAGGGAAACGACGGGATCGAAAGAGTTTAGAGGAAAGTTATGGGCGCTGCGTGCTTCCTTGTGTTACTTCGTGGCGGTTTTACTTGATGGTGCGGAGGATCTAATGATTGGGTCCCGAGGAATATTATGTTGATTTTTTTCTTTTGTTTTAAACCTTTCGCTACTGTGGGCCCGTATACACTCCTGTTTATAAGTATGCAACGTCTCACGTAAAACTGACCCGCCCCGAACGATTAATTTTTATCAGAGAGATTTTTTAATGAGATTGAATAATTGTTGGCCAAGTGTCTACTCATTCAAGAGGAAGTATTAGTTTATTATAGAAATTAGAATTTCCCCGCTTAAGGATTTAAAAATGCCAAAATAATATCTTATCTTAGATTCGTTATTCGAAACTTTATCTTGATAATGAATTTGTCCACCTCTGGTATAAAGGACGACAGAATTTGCCATTGGGCATAAGTGAAAAATCGATATTATGCGTTATCTATTATCTTTATTTTCAGTGAAGTTTTTAGATTCATCATCTGAAACGTTTGACAGCAATTATATGGAAAAAATATGTAGTATTATTGGAACTGTGTCCTGGATATTATCTAACCTGTCGTATATAAATACGTGAAAATTTAAGAAATCAGAACCTGGAACCACCGTTGACAAACCTGTCAACATACCCCAAATAGCTGTCTCCCTATCAGCTCCCATTCTCCCATGAAAGCAAACAGTACCAATTTCCATTCATAATCTCATCCCACCGCGGAATATAAAGCGAGACCCGTGTGTTCTCTTATTTTTATCATGGTTACACTCGGAATTTATTTCATGTCCCCGAAAATTCGAATGGCAGAGCTCGCGTTACCGGGGGTGGATTCATTAGCGAATTTCCCTCTCCTCCCAACTCCCCTCTCCCCCCTATGGATGAGGCACCCTCTCGTTACAGCGTATCGTGGCACGCGGTTTAGTAGACCGGGCTGATTCCTGTGTTTGCCCAAACAGACAGCAATGACAGACTTGGCTCGGCTCGATACACACACCAAGGCTACCAAGTTATTTCATTAAGCCTTCCCGTTGGTCTGTGATAATTACTCTGTGGTTTGTTCTATCGTCAGATTTCACGGTGCTTGTAAAAAGATTTTCTTTTATTTATCTGGTAAAGGAAATATAGAGAACAGCGTTCGTCTTAATGAATATGAAAAAAGAGAAACTAACCATACCGATGTACATTTGGTATTGACTTCGTTCAGTGGATTGTGTTTCGTTGGTGTCTCTCGGTACAATATTTCTCCTGGAAGAATAGATGTTTTGGTTGGATTCAGAAAGTCTAACAGTGAACTGATACTTTCTCAGTTATGCCGCTTTTCGTTCAAAGTAGCGATGTCCTAATACTTATAAATAATAGTGGGTATAGAAAAACTTTCTAACCAATAAAATTCACATTGCGATGGGTCTCTTCAAAAAACGCCATAACACATCAACCAGAGATAAAGTTATCCGAGAAGGTTATATTCCAATTATCTGGCCGTGGGTGTATCTGCTCGAGTATTTATTGCGATTCGGAAACGTGCTTCGATTATTAACGGGGGATCGAAGGATACGAGTCTGTGCGGGCTGGTAACATGAAACGAGGAAGCTCAGCGGGGAATAATGTTTACACGCGAGAAATCGAAAGGTATTACAGTAGTCGAGAGACCCCTCCCGATATTTTCGCCGTTTCTATTTCGCTCAACCCCCTGCGGATAACCACCCCTGCGCGAGAATCCACCTGAAGATCCGATACAGGAGATATTTGCACGCAATTTAAGGATATTTGCCGCGAGACCATTCTACCCCCTCGGATAGGATCCCACGGATGACAGGGTGATCCGTTTCGAATCTCGGAAGTTAGAGGAAATTTGTTTCCATCATTTTCCCTCTAATCTACATCGGTCTTTCAGAATTTATGCATTTTGTCTTGGAACGTACTGTACGGTGGTAAAACTAAAATTCAAGTGTCGAAAATAATTAATACTTTGATCTTACTTTTTGAATATATCCTTTAGAATTTCCAAAAATAAAATATAAAAAATCACCAAAATTTCTTAAAAGACAAACGAACATCCTACAATCCAAACGATTACGTTTTCCTTCAACTAGGAATCGGACACGTCGTTTCCTTCCCGTCACGCGCCAAACCCGTCTCATTCGAGCCCCCGTCTGACTGAAGGACATTTTCGCAAATTGGCTAAGCTCGAAAGTCGAAAACTCTTTTTTCCCTCCACCCACCCCTACGTTCTCTACCCATCCGACTGTGCCATCGCCGCCACGCGGGCACGTTACGGCCTGGTTTCCCGTCGGCAAAGCCACGAAAGTCAAATCCAATCTCGGCCTTGGCGTAATTCGCTAAACCATTTAGACGAGTACGACGACGCTGGTGGCTGCGTGTCCATTTCCATTCTCCTCGTTTTCGAAATTTCTCGTGCCTTCTGGAACGAGGTGGACGGTTGGGTAAGGTACCCACGTATAGGGTCACGAGGGAAGGAGAAGTCAGCCCTCTCGGCGGTCCACCGCACGCAAGACGAGGGGGTGAACACCACTGGGGGAGGGGGAAACCCCTTTGCTAATTCTACGGCCAATTATGTCCCAACGTCGCGTGGTTTTACTCTTGTCCGGGATATGCTCTCGGGGATTCCGTCTCTCACCCCTTTAGGGTTGCGCTCCTAGACGTCGTTTGGATTGTTCCTCCACCTCCCTCCTGGCTTCTTGGCGTTTCCACCGGGGCGATTTTTTTTTCTCTCGTCGCTTCAATGGTGGGCTAGCCTGTCCTCGGTTCACGGCCCTGGGTCGTGACTTTTCGCTCCCTGGCAGGGGATGTGCGAATAATATCTTTTCAGCGGAATGGTTTCGCGTTTTTTTCAGAGAACGTGATGAAAGTAAATGATACTAATCGACATGTGCTATTGCAACTGTTTTCGCGTGTACGAGGTGTGACATTAATGTTTCGAGAATAATTTGTTTAAATATATTGTTTTGAAAATTGGACAGATACGAGCCGATCGCCGGTATGGACGGAATATTGGAGAACAACGGTAAATCTGATCGATATATTATTATTATCATGATCGTGTGTCCAGAAATAATCTACAGAAATTGAACACTTCCTCTTGAAACATTCGCTCTGAAAGCATGTTTCTACCTAAATCATTCTCAAAATACCACACACATAGGTGCACGTTACAACCGCTACTTAATGGGCTCCAAGCACGCTAACTCTTAAGACTACTTATTTTCTGAATATTTCCCTTGAAAACAGCGTAATTACAGCTCCAAAACGATTTCTAAGTTGATTTCTCTTAAATAACAATTAAATCTTTTAAACTGTCTAAAATATTCTCGTTCCTCTAATTTTGCGTTCTTATAAATATTATATAAATTAACTACATTTTAATACTTTCAACGTGTAATACATGTATTCATTGGAATTCGAGAAGTATTCAGATGGTCTTAACGTAGAACGTACTTGTAAAATTAGTAAAGTATCTAATAATTGCTATAAAATAGGATCCCAAAGGGTTAATTATATTTTCTGTTACAATTCAATAGTGAACGTATTGTTGCAATCCGGCGACAAGAGAATATATTCCCTCGGTGTTATTTTTACTATGATCCAATTTTATTTAAGAAATAGTAATATAATGTTTTTTAAACATTGCTCGAGGATCAAAGGAAAATCCAGTTTCCGCTCTCAGATTAAAATAACGAATGTTTTGCGGCTTAAGTCGAACGAAAATTACATTTTCTTGCTGAACGCGCGCAAATGCTTCGACTCTGGTTTCAGTAGCCAATCTCGGAAGCTGCTGATTAAGATCCGAAGCCACCGAGTGTGTCACGAAGCTAAACGAAATCCAACGACAATAGCCCGTTCACGAGGATCCTCTTTAGTATCATTAACGGTGACTCTCTCGCTTACAGCTTTTTTCGTTTCCCTTGAATCCTTTAATCTTTAATCCAACTGTCCCCGCGTGTACGTGCGTCTCTGATTTCGTTTTTTTTTCCGTCCGTTCTGATCGCACGAGAGACCCTGTGTACAAGGGTGCGTCACGGTTCTATTTGTCACGCGACTTAAACGTTTCCTTGAATTTCATACTGTTTACTGGTTAATAATACACAGCACGTTCTAGGCACGGGAATGCCTAAAATTAGAAGTTCGATTTCAGGGTATTGATAAGTCGCTGTGTTAGTCTTTTGTCCTTTGTAAATGTGACGTCAACATTGTGTCGACGTTAAACTTAATGACCTCGGTACATGCGAAGATGCGAGATAAGAAGAGTACAATATTTTCGGAATTTTTATGAGTGTTCCTTACTCATTTCAGCTTTCACGTAAATGAAATTTACTTACATTGCACACGTAACTCACGAAGCAGATTCCTTAAGACGACACACGATAGGGGTTGAAACATTGAAAAACCAAATTATCTTTCTTGAAACTGCTCAATAAAAATTGGCACGTTCAGCTTTTTTAAAAAAGTTTTTTTCACTTTGATACATAATACCTATATTTTAATTTTTCGTAAAACTTACTTCGAAACATTTTATATTTCACAACCCAGTACTATCATTTCTGTAAGATTTATTTTAAAATACTTCTAAAGACTTCAAGTTGAAGCCTTTCGAAGATATTAAATTAATTTATACTTGTGTTTATGTATAATATTTTTATCAATTTTTTATATTTCACAACCCTTCGTTATCAGTTATAAAAAAAATCGTTCCACCGTCCTATTGAAACTGTTACAAAATGTTGAAAACGGGCAAACAATTCTGAAAGATGGTGGGAACAATAAAATCTCGGCTGACTGATTTTTTTATACACCCTGTACAGAAGTGTGCATCCACATAGACGACGTCTGGCTCGTAGGCGGTTCGAGGGTGGTTTAGGGGCTGAATGCACGAGGGGTTCGCCCGTTCCGCGGATGCTCACAAACTGGCCGGAACTAAATGCTGAAACAAAAGGCACGCCAGCGGCTGTGCGAATTAAAAATGTCTTCGAGTGATAGCACGCCCACTGGTTCCCTGAATTATGGCCACTGGACCAGTTCGAATCGAAAGTGTCGTTCAATAAAAATTCCTCGACACTCCCTTCCAATTAAGTTCAATATTCTCTTTATTAAAAACGTCGAAAATCAAAGAGTACGGTACAAAGACATATTTTCAATATATTTATACAATAACTAAAATGTTCCAATTATTTCAATTAAATTTTCTGCTTATACTAATTAGTGAATCAGGTAATTAAATGAATTTTCCCAGATTTTTCCAGAAAATTGTATAAATTACAGTTTAATCTAAAGAATATTATGTTAAACGGAAGGAATATGTATCATTGACTTCATCATTAATTCTTATAAAGCAAGGATGTTACAATGGATTATCAATTAAAAACAATACCGATCAAATGTCTGATACCCTCAGAACTATTGTTTCTCGATGCAATAGCAAAAGTTACTTGAAAAAAAAAAACAGCTCAGATTCAATCTTTGCAAGTGCAATTTCCGAAAGTGTTTGTACTTTTTCGTGGTAGAGTAAATCCGTGTTTCTTCGTCGATTGTTTTCTTGTGTTTCGGATACCGTTTAAATAGCCATGCCAGGAACGAGAAATTTCATTACATTTTACGGTCAACATTCCACGTCCCTTGTTCCAGCGTACAAAAAGAGAAACGAAGACGGCGGGCGGTGACTTTATGCGGGGCTACACGCACACGGCCGTTCTTCTGGCGCGGTTAAAATACTGCCCACTCGCATGAAATATTTTTAATGCCTGGCTTCACGGCGTACAAGATCGAATTAACGGGATTACGGAACATTCCGGGACGGTTAACGTCAAGAATTTCAGTAATTTGGGGATGTGAACCAATTTTATTACGAATGATACAGCAGTTTTGTTGAATGGACAAAATTATTTCGAACCATTCCAAATCTGTTTTATGGAAAAAAAAAAGATTAGAGGCCCTGTATTTTTAAGGCAGAACGACATAGTTGTTTTTCTTCGTGTCAGGGGCACTCAGTTTTGTTCGATTATCGGGGACATTTTTATTAAATTTCGCTCTTCCAACGGCCTGGATGAGGTCACCGAGGGTCGGCCACGGTCGATCGAAGTTACGGATAGAAGGTAAATAGACTTGCTGAAAAATCGAGCAATTCCGACTCTCCAGTTCGCCAGAATGAGAATGTTCGAAAGGACATGGCATCCGTTACCATCACTCAACAGAAGGCACAAAGTGCTTTCAATTTGTATCCCTCGCGCCCTTCAGATTTAGCTAGTGATCTCACGATGTGTTCATTTCTCTACCCCCAGTTTTCGTTAAGATATTGATTCTCTCCAAGTAACAGTCATTCTAATAGCAATAACATAGTCTGTCGACATTGTAATTCGATACAGTCGGGAATTGTAACAAATTTTCTGTTACAAACGGTAACTGTGAAAATTTACAAAATTAATTTTTTATCTAAGCCAAACCTGTACTTGGCTAACGTTTAAACCTCGATTACATTTAAAAAAGCGTGTTAACATACAATTTAATTGTATGTTTTTGTTTTATTTTTCTACTTACAAAGTCACTGTATTTCCGGTTGTACTTCCAAGCTCAAGAGGTCCCCTCCCTGAAGGGGAACAACCGAGCTCGTGAGTTGGGTTTTATTTCGCGGCTTAACGCGGCCGCCATGAACATCGGGAAAAAGAGGCGTCGGCGGCTTCGATCTGAGGGTGGCTTTACCAGAACGATAGGCCATTTCTCCAGTATTTTTTTTACTTCCCTTTTCAGCGCGATGGGCGTTAGGTCCGCGGACGGATTTGCATTAGAGGTTGCTCGCGCGGTCACGAATGCTTGCGTGCCGCGACTGATAAGTACGGATTACGCGAACGCTTTAGTTAGGGTGCGTTTTTACTAACAGGTGCGACGCGTGGGTGCGGTGTGGTGGCGTAAGGAGTTCTAAAATATACGTTCGATATTTTAATTCGATAAGGTGATCGTAGCAAAGCTCGTGAATTTCGGTTCAATCATAAGTTAGACACTTGATGGATGTAGGGTTGCAGTCAGGAGATCTGATTGGAGAACACTGTGTACTTACGAATCCTGGTGCCGATTGTCTTCGACACAAAAGACCTGATACAGGTTATACTGGACTAATTTATTGGATGTAATTTATTATTCAACCGAAGGACCTGTGCTTATTTGAATCTTTCCGTATATATTTTATAATTCATTCACTTATTGACATTTAAAAAATTATAATTTTATTACTAATATTATATAAACGTAAAATCCCCATAACGACGGATTCATAGTTTCCTGCTTGAAAGGCTTAGTCGCCATGTATATTAATTTTATTCATGTATGATCAACCATATTTTTGTCCTTATAATGACCACATTTGCATTCTTTGTTCCCTTTCTTTTCACACCTTTATGACCCTTTTTAAAGCTTCAATTTAGTTGAAAGTAGAACAAACTTTTCGTACACATTTCGTCTCGTTGCGTCTGTCAAGAGAAAACGAAAATGTTCGCGCTCCAATACGAATGTTAGCTCTATGACAGATAAATTAAAATCAACTGGTTCCCCTGACGAACTAAAGTCGGCTCGTGACAGCACCTAATACGGTTTCGAGGTATCGACGTATCATCTCAGCGCTCCACTTGATGGGTTTTTATTGTTTCCATTCCGCATCGATTCGTTTCCCTGTCGGCGGGCTAGTCGATAACTGCGTGTTGCGAAAAAAAAAGAAATGGTGACAGAAGCTTTAATTAAAGATGTATCACTAGGGAAGCAAATAGCTTTTAAAAGTAGCTTAAACAAGGTTAATTTAGATATTATCTTTTAAATTTAATCTTTCAACTTCAGTGACACTTAATATTAAATTTTAAATTAACTTTTTAGTCCAAGTTAGCTATAACATACTCTATATGTGTGTTGTTTTCCAATGGAACAAAGTCATATTTATATCTTCGTTAAAAAAATGTTAAGTGTTTCACAATATAAAAAATGAATATTTTTTTTTCAGTTACAAAAGTGTAGCTTAATACAGTTGTCCGTAAAATTGTCTACACCACTTGATATTTCACAAGGTGAGCTCACTGTGTCTACTTGATTTTCCAATTATAATTTCATTTTATACTACCCTTACCTTTCTTATCTTTTTTTTTTACGTTCACTTCAGTTTTTTACGGGTCGCGCTTTTACCTGCATAGTTAAGTAACCCAGCGACTCATCACCAGCCGTGCAATCTTCAGGCAGCTTCTTGCAAAATGTATACCCCTAATCTTCCGTCCCCCTCCCTGTCGCTGGGCCTAAGATCCATGATCTCAGACTATCAGGCTTAGGAACTTGAGACAATGGACGGGCGCGCTCGGCTTTTATTGAATTCTTTCCTTTTACCAGCCGCCCGGTTGTTCGAGCAGCACTCTGCTCTGTATATGTAAATGTAGCTTATAGGGAGGGAACGTAATCCCATGGGGAAGGCGGGCAAGGGAGCCGATGGAGAACTGCAGTAAGCGATATTCTGTCATTGGCGGGTCGCACCCTTATCTCCTCTGTACACGCTCCTATATCACCCTTCGATCGCGTAAATAGAATCCTAGAATCACGAAATTAATGATGTCGGCATACCAACCGGGCCGGGATTATCGTAAAAATCCTTGCCTAAATCTATACTAAATCTATTTAGTTGATAGTGTAATAATCTATGGGATAGTTCAGTTTATCTTCTTCATTGGGTGTATTTGTGGTTACGTTACCTTTGACATTTGAGAAACGACACACTCAAGCGCCTTTATACTCGTTTACCAATATCCTGTATGGTATCTTTAGATTATTAAGCTTGTCATTTTTTTTTAAGAATTTTTATAAAGAAATTTAGAAAAAATACATATAATGATGTTTGGAAAAAATATGTATAAAGATATTTGGAAACAATATGAATAATATTTGAAAAATATTTATAATGCTATTTAAAAAATACTTATAAAAATATTTCAACTTGTATACAGAGAAAGTCACCTTCGTGGAGATATTTTCGGTGATGAGGTTAAACGAAGAACGGTGTGTGCATTACTTTTACAGTGTTATCGTCGTGAAACTTGGACGGGATAATCTGATCCTTCAGAAACAGAGGGAAACAATTTTCATTGTTTGTGCACCGGTGCGCCGAAGTAAAAAATGTTTTCGGGGCGTTACGACCTGACCTCGACACGTTTAGTTCTCCTGTGCCTTTTGCCTCGTGTATAGGTGAAACGCGTGAATCGCGGTGAAACTGACGCGCGACGGTGTCCCTTGTTCAGTTCTATAGAGATACTATGTAACGTGTGTCGGACTGACTGTTTTATCTGCTCATTTTGTTGCCACCTTCGTCCGTACTGGAACATTCATATTACACGCATGTTGGTGTTATTTTGACGCAAATAGTGAATTTCTGTGATAAGATATGAAGTAGTGTTCAGAAGAATTAGTTAAATGTGTGGAGTGAAAATGACCAATCTACGGAGAAATTTGGAGATGTCTGTAAGTTTATATAGAATAATTTAATTTTTTTATACGGAAAAGTGTAAATCAGTATCACTAATACATATAATGGTTTTTTGCGGATTTTATGCATTTAAAAAGTTCCATTAATTTGAATAATATTTCTGTATTATTTGGAATTCGATGAAATCTTTAGTATGACAAAGGTGATTCTATTTGAGTTCGTTTTTCCTGAATTAGTTCATTAAAATCTGTATTTTATTACAGTATTTATTAAAGTATAAAAATAATCTTTAAGTTCATTCATTTCAATATTTCGTTTATGTAGTAATTATAAGTTCTGTATACCATAATATCAAACAATTTCAAATATTTGACCTAATGAAAGATAGTATAATGTAATAGACACTTTGACAAGTATCCCAGAATTTTCTTTAGTTTTTTTAAAAGCCCAAAACAGTAAAAAAATTAAGCTAGTACACAAACGACCCAGTTTACTCATATTCGTCAACAAACGTCCACTATTTATAAACAAGGTCCAACTATAATCTCATTGTACTTTAATTACCTAATTACGTTAACAAACGGTTAAGGAACATTTTCGGGAAATGAAGAGGCACAGTCGTCTCTTAAAATCACCGACCACGCCGGGCACCTGTGTCTCCTTTGTAAACGTGACAATCCTAGGGACCCTCCGGTGATGTTCATGGGACATCATGATCCGTGGGGTCGGTTTAATGGGTGTCCCCTTGGAGCAGTCACGTGGCTTGCAGTATATATATACTCACATATATATCCTGAGCGTATACATATAAGTGCGGTTACCTACACCGTATGGGTTGACACGCCATTAATAGCAGAGTGATTGGTCGTGTGACGTCACATTGAATATTTAACGGGATAGCTTTAGAATTGACTTAATTATAAAATATCGTTCGACCAGGGAAGAAAATATTCTTCAAACAACAGGACAGAGGGGAACCGTCTTTTACTTTAATGAGACGATATTTATCCGATGGAGGTGAAACTGGTATTAGTAACGCTTGTGCAGGGTGATTTTACGTGGGGATCCTTGGTGATCATTAGACAATTAACAAGAAATAAACCATGATCATATAGGCAAATTTAGCAACGGTTCAAAATTCCTGTTTATGTAATTAAATGATTAATAACAAATAGGTAAAACACATAAAAATGTTATCATTCTACAGTCTTGATCGTGTAAAATTTTGTACCTTTGATTATCATCACGTATTTCAAATCCAGTATAATCTATTATCAGTTATCAATTAAACCACTGCATAACTTACTTTAAGCTCACTTAAGAGTAATACTCGATAAATTTTCGCGTGCTTCTATTAAATGAATTCTATCAACAAACGATTCGTTACTTCTTCTGTTTCCCAGTAATCAGTATTTAGGATCACCGTATAATCGAAATCGAAAACGAACATTTTTATTCGTAATTATTTTCTATAGCCAATGAGAGGGTTCCATGAGTAGAGGGAAAACGGTATAAAACGTCAGGAAAGAGAAACAGACAGTTGATAGAGGGAGAAAGAGAGAAATAGCGTATTAGTTGTCCCCGTGGGATGGTCACGTGGCCTATATACCATGGGAAGCCGTAGGGGTTCTGGCAGAACGGCAATGGGTACCACATGACGGTGTCCCATAAATAGTCGGCTGGACGCCGGAATTTCCATTATATCGCGTTCCCGTACGTAGTCTCCATAAACAATATCATCGAACTCCGCGGCGAAATGGCGTTCCCCATTAGGTGTTTGTGTGCAGTATTTATTACGGGCACGGTCATTGTGATACGCGGTGATTTATGGGAATTTTCTCCTGAAAATCTGCACGTTCCCTCTCTTTCTCTCTGTCTCATTCGCCCTTTCTCTCAGAGGGAGAGAGAACAGAGTGAGTAGAAGCACAGACTAGAATAGGAGGCATAAAGGGGTGAAAGTTCGAAAATAGTCGAACAATTCGAACAATCCGCAAACTGTTAAGCTTGAACATTGTAGAACGATCTCTCAGAGTCTGTTTACAAATTCCAGCGATCCTGCCGCCGATATTTTACGTCTAGTTGGTATGTGTCGATGCTCCTGGCTGCAACGACGACTAGTTGCAACGATAGTTTTAATGATGTTCTATTAACAAACCGAGCGGTGTGCACGTAATAGCACGGTATATTTCAAAGTTACAGGAGAAACGCGTTGGTGCTGTCGTTTGCAGCGCTGGCGCGGTGTTACAGCGATTTTTCTTGCAACTGAACGGTGGTACATGTTTTCACGTGTTTTACGATCAGGATGTTTTTTTTCCTGTGAAATTTTAAAGAGAATTGTGAACTAACTGACGGAATTAGAGAAAATATGTTTCTTCGCGTTTCCGACCAATTGCAAGTAAAAATAGTCATAATAAGAATAAAGACATCATTTTCAGAATACGTTAACAAATTTATTAGGTTGTTGCAAAAGTTTCCACTTCTGATAGAGGTGTACCTAGTTAATAGTAATTCAATTTTACGAATAGAGTTTGAAATTAATTTACATTATACACTTACCTTATATGTCTCCTTAATTTACGATGCATTCTATATTAATGAAATGTTTATAACAATTTATTTGATTAATTATTCGCCCAGTGAAATAAATTTCATGGTTCACAGTACGCGGTAGTGCTTCAAGATTCCATTTCCGACCGCAGGTGTTGATGCTTTTGGCTCAGTTGGTTGTTGTTCGAATATTTCATGAGCTCAACGAGTAAGTTCTGCGTCACCCTCCTTGAATGATTCATTTCACGAGGGTGGTCTTTATAGATACGCTACACAATTGTGGTTTTTGAAATGATTGCATAAGTTACGGTTCCTTCGTTTACATTCCAACGAAACTTTCATTCACTGTTTCTATTATCAACATTTTTACACGAGAACTATCCAGCGACGAAGGTACACGCCTCGCATCAGAAATATTTACAAACTGCTAAATATATGAAAAGTATCTTCGAATATTACAAATTTCGTTACACAAAGCAAAAGCAAAAATACGATATCGAAGTATTTGTCGATATAGGGTCGATAGGGTAAAAAGAGCTTTTAAATAGGGTTTAAATTAGGTTAGCAAAAAATCTAAGATCTAATATTCTAAAGTTGTTTGTGATTAAATCGTTTATAATCATTGTCAACAACTTCTAAGCAATCGTGTATGCTATAAATGCACGAGATTCTCAGTCTAGTAATTATAATACAGTTAATACACACTGTGAGCCTGAATTCACGGCTGGTTGGCGTGTACACCGAGAAAATACTGTCTAACGTAATCTGCTTCCGGTACGTGAACTCGACGCAAGTAAATGATAGGCTGCCGTGTCTCGTCGCTGGGCGCGGTCTACCATGGAAGTTTATGGTTTGTTTAACAGTCGCCGTGATCCACCATCCGAATTTCCCCTTGATTAATGTACGCTCCCAGTCTGGACCTAAGCTCCTTCAAGATCGTCGTGGGCGGGCTCCTCTCCCGGGACCAAATCATTGCGAACTTGTATCCCCGTTGCCTAGACGTGTTGCTTTCCGAGCAAACAGCCATCGCGAGGACGGCGATGTAGTTCGCTTGCACGATCACGTGTCTGAAAGTACCTGGAAAATTATAATAAAATTCGAAAGTTTACACGGTCACCTGCAACAGTGGAAAAAGGCCGTACGTAGCCAGACGTGCTATATTTGGTTTTTTTAAGGTGGGAGTCTGATGTAAACGGGCAAGGAATGAATGAATTTTTGGAAAAGCAATATTTTGTTCTGAAGATATTCAATATTTTTTGTTTACTTTACAATTGTTTGTAGCATTATTTATCGTCTAGAAGGAATCCGCTTCAGTATTGACATACATAAATAAATTCAAATTAGGATCATGCGTATGCACGCACGTTTGAAAATTAATGTGTACGATTTCAGCAATCCAATATTGACAGCTTTGGCATGCAAACGTGCAAGCTCACGATCCGTTGAACCAGCGCCTCGCCGAATTTACGTTTGTATGTATAGCTGCGTCAGACTCATAGATATGGCGTAACCAACGCTATTCTACATGTTTCCATGTAATGTCGTGATTCGAACGAATGACTCCTCTGGATGATCATGCTAACACCGTCTCTAGCTGAGCGAAACTTTGATGAGCACTCTCATTATGCAATCTAAATTAATTAGTTCTCGATCGAACAATTATTTATTATCTACTAAACTGAAAAATTTATACTCGTCATAAAACTTTCGAATTACTTCCTCATATAAGTTAAATAAGAATTATTAATATATAATTTAATTGGGCTGTTTTGCAATTGTCCGTAACGTTTGATCAGGGATCGAATGAAACTTTTACAATGTCCAATTAGTTCTGAAATAACAGTAGATTTTTGGCTATTATATTTTCCAATCAATAAAAAAAAACAGTTATAAAAGAAAGTATGTTCACTGAAACTTTTATCGCATACATTTTTCTGAACATAATGAACATTTATTTTCTTAAAAAGTGGCTTAACTACTTCCATAAAAACGGGTCCCTGTTAGATTAACCTCGTTAAACTTAATCCCTTAATCCCCGTACACGAAATGATTTTACAAGATCCCTGACGTTCCATCTCACCCCTGTTGTTTACCGAGTAGTGCATAAACCGGCGTTTACCTTCGCCCGAGTAGCTGTTTGCATCCACTGGGAAAGTTATAACGACAACTGCGCCGGGCTACGGGGCCCGATAATACGGATTTACGAGACGCGTGCGCGCTCCCAGCGCGATCAGGAGCCAGGCCGTCGATTCATCGTCAATTCCTGACCCGATAAGTGTTTATCTAGCCTGACAGCCTGGTGGAATTATCCTGTGGAACTCGACTAAGAATAATAGTCGCCCCCCCCCCCCTTTCCCCGATATTCACGTTGATAGTTTTGACTGCGTTAGCCATTACGCCGGAGGCGCCTCTTTCCTTTATTCCTGGTTTGATTCTATCGACGGGAAAATACCATCTATTAGTTGATAAGAGACTGGTAAACTGCCAGGATTGCACCGTAGAATGAAATAGATATTCGCATAAATTTTCAATTAATTTGTAGTAGTGATTAAAATGAAAGAGAATATTAAATATAGAAAAGTTGTATGTATGTATTTATTACCTGTACAGTGAACAGTTCGTCAACAGATTTTAATTTTTTTCTTTCATTTCGAATGATTTTAATTTAAAAAGTAAATAAACGTACACGTGTGGTACTGTTCTTGCAGAGGTTAAGGGTGGTATTGAATCGTCGAAACTGATTTCCAGTTTCGTTGGACTTAATCACGCCGATCGGAGAATCGCCACCCTGTGTTCCTGGGAGTTTATTGAATCGTTTTGTCGGTCTTTTGTTTCCGGCACGCAATCCTTCTTCGTGGGGCCGTTCGAGCGGACAGCGTTACGGTCCAGTTTAATTTATCCGCCGTCATTATTACGTCGTGATTAAACCGGGTCGTCTCGATTGTTCGGGGCGACTCCGCTCTCCACGGGGTGGAGGCTCTGACTTTCGGTTTAATTAAAAAAACGTGATCACCGGTTTTCAGAGAAGTCCCTCGGCTATTCCCTTCCTCGTTCTACCCCCACCCCTTTGTCTTCGTGGAGCCCCTTCTCTGTAGTCTCCGGATATTTCTAGCAATCAACCGGAAATGTTTTTCTATTCTCGCCAATTTTCTCTTCCTGCTGGCCGAACAGTCTTGAATTAACGGGAACCAGAGAGATGTTCGGTAGAACGCTTGAACATGCGAACGGAAAATGGGAACCGATCGAACAAACCTCGAGTCCCTTAGCTAACGTAAAATTTGAAATGAATTTGAGTTCGACGTGACAGAGAAAATTCGACATAATTTATTGTTCGGACTACCGGAGGAATTTCGAATATTAAAAACGTTCGTATTCCGAGGATTAAATATTAGTATCTGAAATTTTGAATTTGTATAAACTTCCACAGTCTACTGATGATAATGTGTCATATGGTAATGCATTTGTACGTTTGTATGTTCAGTTGCACACGATACACTTTACTACACTGAAACAAGGAACAGAAATGGTACACGTGTAGGAGAGAGAAAGGGTTCGTTCTCCACACGAAAGATACATTTTCACAGTAAAGTCGAACGAGGTCTCTAACAAGGTGACCGCAATCTAGCCAGTACAGCACCCAATTAGCGATGACCCGTACCAGCTCAATTTCAGTGGCCCTTAAAACTATGAAATTAGTTCTCCCAAGACAGGGGAAGGGCAGCCTATTCCCTTCGAATCACCCTTTTCTCTGTTTTCCCACGGTATACATATAGGTACCGTCGACTACGAAACCAGTTTCGCCCTGAGCTTCTATACAAAGGGATTCCCGGATGAAAAGAGTCGTTGTTAAAACGATCGTCTCCGTGGAGAGGGTTGTCTGATGCTCGGAACTTTCGCGGAACAACCGCCGCCGCGTTCTCTGGAAATTTTACAGTACAATGAAATCTGGGAAAGTCTGAGGAAAACGAAAGGAAGGGGGCATCAGAGGGACACTGAGAGAAAGAGATAGAGAGAGAAAGACGGACGGCTGTGATTAATGTATAAAGGCGGTTCTGCATAATTACTTAATTAAATTCATATATCACGCGGTATTACGCGTGGTGCGTAGCTATTCCGGCCCTTTGTAACGACCCTTTTGATGCGAGGGCCCTATCCCGATAAACGTCCCCTTCGAAACGGTTAGTACGGTCTCACTTCTGTCTCATTGATATTGGACCAAGTTTCTAATGGATGATCTTATCAATAACTGATATCGTGGTCTAGGAAGGAGGGGGACGAACGTAATTGTCTCGTGTTACATGGTCGAATTACCCGAGGAGGGGGCGCTTTAATAGCGATGATGGATAGGTATCGAACATTTTTCGTAACTAGATGTCTGTATGTTTCGAACAAGATGTCTGTACAATTCATATTACGGTACCAGCAGATGGTAAAATTTGCCGGAACATTTCACTGACTCTTAACACCCTCGGCTCGGTCAGTTCGGTCAAATGTAGCCAGACGATATTGGGTACACGCACACACCGTCTTCGGCGGCTAGTAATACCCTTGAAGCATTTGAATCAATTACTGGCCTCGGGGTTCTTAGGCGCCCCTATCCCGCATTACAAACGGGGAGTCCGGCGTAAAGTGAATTAATTAAGCGTCCGTGGGTACGAGCGAAACCGGCATTGGTCCCAGTGAGCCTAGTCCTCGACAGGAATATATTCGTGAATGTATATACGTATACTATCGATATGAATTTTCGATTAAAATTTTTTTTAAATCGTTATGTTGTCCTTTATTTTGTGAATTGAAATAGTAAATTGTTATATTGGATGTTATATGACCAGTAAAAAGATCGAAGAAAGACGAAAAATTGAAGAATACTGCCAACGTAGATGGGTTGAAAATTTTAAATACTTCGCAGTTAAGGACATATCTTGTAAAAACATTTTACAAATCGTTGAATTTTGCTATGTCTTCGTGGATCTAATGGCCCCACACTAAATGAGTCTTTTCATTAATAAACAATACATAGTCTAGTGAAAAACCAATTAAAAATGTAAGGGTTAAACATATATTGATTGTTCCAAAGTTTCGGAAATTTCTGTTGTTAATTTATTACAACAGGGCATCGCGGTGAAACTCCCGTGGATCCCAGACCAACCACCGACGACGTTCGGTTGATTGTGCCGCTTAATCGTTACCGCAGGCTCAAATTGCTTCGCCGATAACAACGTTATCGTCGAGGACCCGATTATCCTTGGCACGGTCTCGCGAACCCGTTGAACATGCCCGCAGGGACGCGTCTAGGGCGATCGGGACCAATCGGTCTGTGAATTCTCGTGTTAGTGTCTTCCACTGGTTCGTCACATCTAGAGAAGAAACTTGATACGAAGTACGACCCGCCACAATATAAGTGAAGTAACTCGTGAAACTTGAATAATTTTCAGAACGGGTAACTTTTACCCATTTTTCTCCTATCAAATGATGTTATTCTATCAGGTGTAGGTAAGCACATTTAGCTGAGGCTCGTTTCATTTTTAATAAAAGAATGTGCTAATTTAGCTATTAACTTTTTACCACAGTGTCAATTTTACACCACCGAGCAAATTAAGAGGGTTAATAAAATATTCTTTAAACATTGGTTCATACGAACTTTTCCGATTTACTTATTGCATATGTTCCAATGCTTTTAGACAGCCTGTACAGCATTCCTATACACCATTCTCAACCCTTCAAGCGACAGTAACCTCCCTATCACACACAATTATTTCTTCATCCGGTGAATTCATTAGCCGACCGTCTTATCGCTGGGATCTCCATCAATACGTTATTCGGCCGTAATTTACGTACTCCAATTATTATCCCGTAAACGTTCATAACCCCTTATCCGAATCATCGTCCATCCCCCGCCATAAAACTCACGGTGCCGTGCATCCCCCGCGTCACACGTAGCAGCCACCCCTTGCGAAAACAGTCGGCAGGAAGTTGACTTTCATCGAAATCGGCTTTGCACGGTTTAATCTGTGCCCAGCCGCCTTTCGCTATAATCCAACATTGCTGAGGCCTTCATGTCAGAGATTGAACACATCACCGTGTAATACTTACATTTCCCATACAGTTGAATACTATCGTGATTATTTTACTATCGTAAAAAATTTATTCGTTATTCTCGAATAAATTCGTTTTATTCGCAATTTTTATTCGAAGATTATTCGAATAATGCACAACTCTGAAGGGGACACTTCCGTGACTTTCTTTATTAGTGGATTAATTTACATAAATATCTTTAATCGTACAATTCCATTATCCAGTCGAAGAGAAACAGACATATGCACGATGGAGTCCTGGCGAAACGGACGCGAAAGGAGTGTAGGCCCGGATCACCCATGGACCCGTTGAAGAGGGAAACGTCGAGGCCTATGGCGTTTGCGGTTCCCCGCATTCCCGGTGTTAGGCAGTCCGTGTTGCGGCCACGTTTCGAAAAGTTCCGATACCAATGGGGAGGGGCGTAGAGGGGGTGGACGACGCGTCGTTAGCATGATCCGTGTCGCTGCGGATTCGTACGTCAAAATTTATCGTTCGAGCCGCACGGCACGTCTCGTTAATTATGCACGTATGCGCGCGTGATACGCGTCGATCCTGGAAAAGCCTGGTAACAAACTGTATCCCAGGCCGCCCCGAGGAAGTCTGGGGACGTGGGAAATCAATGCCCGACGCATTCACGTCCATTTTGATGAGATTCCGTTTCATCAGGGAGACTCGTCGAGTCTAACTGTCTCTCTTTCTCTGTCTATTCATCTCTCTGGTCCCCACTCATCCTACGCCCCCCAATGATTTGTATCCTAGGAGCGTGTATGAAAGTTAATGAGTCAAAAGAGGAGGGGTTTGATGGGTCTATTAGTATCGATGTTAAGTCCATAATTAATTTTAGAATGTGTTGCGCTTGGAAATATCAAAGATTTAGGAATGGGATAATGTGAGGTAATATTCATGTACGTTGTTTTATATTACATGCAGATGGGTTTCTTTCTGTTAACATATTCGGGACGGCCGTAATCGTGTTTTCGACCCCATAGCTTGGAGAAATTAATTTTTCTTTTTTTTTATGTTTTTAGTGCCTATATGTCATTATAAGTAATCTAAAAGACATTTAATAATAGAAAATATTTGTTATCACATTTTTTAATGGAAACTATAGCTCCCATCCGGCCGTGGAATTTTTATATTTCTAAGACAAATATCAGACCGTATTAGATAAAAGCGTGAAATTCCATCTTCCTCAAGAAAACAATAACGTGTCATCCGCAGCTGTTTCGAGCACTTTTTCCGTCCTCGGCTTTAAAAATACCACTCGTTTGCACATAATCCTTACGAAAGCCCTGTAATTTCGTAGCCTCGAGCTCCTCGTTGCCTGCGATCATTCGTCATACTTACCGATCTCAAATTGGCCGTGCACAACCGCTTGGATAGAAAATATTGCTGTAATCCCGCGGATTCGCGAACTCTTCCTGGCCCAAACGCGAGCTTCAGAAATAATCTTTCCAGCGGTTTGCGGTTTTTTATGTAGAGTAATACGGTGCTAACAAATTGTCCAATACGTAATTTATTTATAACAAAAAAATTAGTTAGTCTCTGGTCGGTCGGATCGATCCTATGGCAGGAAAGTATCAGGCGAGACGTATAGAAAATTCAATCCTCGTTGCTCCCCCCCCACCCCTGTTTTCCCCCTCGATGCACGCGTTGCAACTGGCAGGGCATGTCGAATGATTTTCGAGTAAACCCACCGCGGGATTCTGGACGTGTCACTCTAGTAATTAGATCGTATCGGTGTAAATGTACGCGTGTTGCCCACGCAAAGCAAATCGTTCGGCCTCTTTAACTGCCCTCTCGCCCCTCACTCCCCCAGCCAAATACGCGTACCACGCACGAGCCAGGCCGCAACACTGGCGAATTAATTAACGAACCACCGCCGCATTAATGATGTATCGTCAGGATTTACGACGTTTCAGGGTAACGAGGGGCGTCGATTTCCCTCTTTTCGACTTTCCCCCCCCCCCCGTTCTTTGACTCCTTTTGGTTCCCGTCTAGTGGTAAAATCCTCGAAGAAATTCGGTCTAACAACATAACGAACAACGACACAAGAATAATCGTACAATATTTTGAAGTTCATCTTCACCGAAACAGAGCAGTAATTAGCAATCAGAAGGCATCGTCACCACTTCCCCGTTTTGGTCCCAGCATCACGCGACGTCGCTCAAAGCGGAGGAGGCATTAAATGTACCGCGAGTTATTAACGACGTTTGGCTTCCTCGGGGCGCGATTTCGTGTTTCCCGCCTAAAGCGGATTCCGTTGCCCCCACACCCCACCCCCTTTTTGCGAGAAAGGGGTTGGGCATCGTGTTCGACGAACTGTGAACGAACGATAACGCGAGTGGGCCACCTGCGTCTCGCACGACCTCGCAGAAGTCGCCGTTTTCCGACTGCGTGGCGGGAGGGTGAGTCGACGACGACGACGACGACCCTTTTAAGTGGCGACAAAGGTACTACGGCTGCTGCTCCGCCCCTCGTGGATTCGCCCTTACGCAATATCTTGCAGGCAGTCGGATCGCGCGGGCCACCCTCCTTTTTTTTCTTTCTCTCCACCCAGCCCCATTTTCTCGTTTTTTGTCCCTTTGCTCTCTCTCTCACTCTCTCTCTCTCTCTCTGTCTTTGTCTCCCCGTCGAAGGATATTTTGAAGGGTTCAGTGCGCTTTAATGGACGATTTAGCGGCGCGAGCTTGTCCGACCGACGAAGGTGCGATAAAGGAACTCTTTCTGCAGAGATTTTTGATAAATGTACCAGGGTTGATGTGGTGACGCTTTGTATAGCGGGTTAAGACGCCTTAATGGAGAAATTAACCCTTTGTTTGAGATTTTTTTCGGTGCATCTGATCGTCTGTGTTGGTTTTATAGTTGAGAATTTGTTTTTTAGAAGAAAAGGAAATTTTGTGTTTGTTGTAAATTATGAGCACTAGAGCTCGGAAATATTAAGCTACTTAATACTCCTACTACTGCGACAACGAACAATTCACATGGGAATCAAGTATCCGTAGTAAGGATGAAAGTACACTCACTCATCCAAACCAACCCACTCTCCTCTAGCAAACCATTATTCTATACCAAAATGTTTCCAAACTTTTCATTCACCATTCCATCTAGCGTACCTGCCTATTCGCTCTCCGTTGCGGTAAATAAACTCGATTGAAAACGTTGTCGAGTCGAAACCCCGTTCACAATTGATTGTAACGTGCCACGAACCCGAGAATGTGGTAGAGGGTGGATTTTAGTAAACCAGAAGCTTATTGTACGGTCCGTTGGGATAGCGTTGCGTGTTCGCTGGCGTTCTCAAAAAGGAAGGGAATGAATGCTTCGCGTTCACCGCGACAGCGAAGAAGACAGCGAAGCTACAACACAGTGCCAAGGGCTGGGAAGGGATGGTGTGGAGTCGGAGCGCAGGGGGGTGGTGGAAAAGAACTCGAGCCTATGGGGGTGGGGAGGGGGGTCTGCATTGTTGCAGTGCCGGTGATTACGACTGGCAAGCGAGCTTTCCTTCCCACCTTTTTGCTGCAAGTTCACCGAGTGGTTCCGCCCAGTCGAGATGCCCTCAAGGTCCCGTGTCTTGTTATCACCCCGAGCTCGTGTCTCCTCTTTAAGTATCGCGTCTTTCCTACGGATCTGCTTGATTGCGTCATTAAAGCTGAGACTAGTAGCCATCGCTCCCGCTGCCACTCGCTTGATCTTCATCTCTTGTGTAGGATATATAGAAAAAGTCGTCGTTACCAGCACTTTGTGATTGATTGGTTTGATCAGTAATGGGCAATCAGGCGTTAAAGCCGAGGCTAGTGAATACTGCGTCGCTGGTACTCGCTTTATGTTCATTTCTTGTATAGGAAATAGGGAAAGTCGCGTTAGCAGACCTGGGCACTTCTGAAATAATATTACTTGAAATATTATGTGAAATAACATGTTATTTTATTTTCTAATTATTCCATACCTGTGATCACGTCTAAAATAAGATTATTTGAAATATTATTTCAAATATCATGTTATTTTAATTTCTAATCATTTGAAATTATTCTTAGAAATAATTGTGAAATTGTTCTCCGAAATTATATCAGGTGACTAGGTCTGAGTTTTGTTTACTGACATTTTTCTGAAGAGAACATCCCTCTTCCATATTCTACACCAGTGGCACGATTGTCGCGAGGGATGCTGGTGTGTTTCTCAGGGAATCCGTAAGACGACTTACGAAACAAGACTCTTATACACTATGACGGTTAGAGTAGGAAGCTTCTCGGTGTATTTTCACTACCCACCCCCCCTCCCCCCCCCCCCCCCCCTGGCGAACGACGATGGAACGACGACGGTGAGCGGGAAGAGGAGTATGGCCCGAAGGAGGAACTTCTAAAATCAATTAGCAGCCCCTTAGGCGATGGGGTTCCGTTCCCGCGACTGCGGAAGGACCCTCTCCATCATAGGATAAGGGGTGATAAGAAGGGGTCGACGTTTATCCCAATAGAGAAACCGGTGGAACAATCACGGCCGTTTCTACGGAGAGCCATCTACACGCGTGAAGGGGGGTGGCGCGCAAGGGGTTGCGCGCGCGATTCCGTATGGGTGCGCGTTGGTACCTCCAGGGGTTCCAGCGTCACGGCGGCTGTTCAACCCTTCCGCGCAACTAGTCCCGTTGCTGCGGGCTGTTGAGATTATTGTCAGACGAACTCGGTTCGTGATGGTAATGGACCCCATTTCCCGTCGCGATTTCGACACCTACCCGTGGCATTTTCGTTTTTAACCCGTTGCCTTGCGATTCTCTTGGCATTCACAGTTCTCGGTATTCGTTTATTGTCCCAGTCATCGTCACCTAGAGGTTAAAGAGCTGAAAATTTCTGACTGCCGGTGAATAAATTTCAAACTACGAAAACTTTCACACATTTCACATCCTACGATTACCTCACACGTCCTTCTTCCCCCTCAACTTTTCCGAAATTTCAATCTACTCACCTCGGTGCTGCACATTGAAAAAAAAGTTAATTATTTCCCTTCCACGAGGCGCCAAGTGAAATCTACATTGCTCGTCGCGTGCATTTATAGCCGAGAATTCGCGCGGTTCATCTGAAGGGGTGGCGTTTAAACTTTTACCTGGAGGGATATTGCGGAGGGAGGAGCCCCACGGTTGACGAGAGATTCGAGCGTTCCTCACGACCCGCGACCCGCTCGAACTCTAACAACCGGCAGTAATTCGTCCACCTGGAGTTGGATGACCGATGAAGTCGCCGTTACGCGATGCGTAAGATCACGTAGTCGAAGTTTCGAGATCTTAGGGATCCTCCTTGTCCTTATGCTCCGGTATAATTGAGCATCGCGGACAAAAGCTCCTTTGGGGACGGCCCTTCATCCCTTTGGAGGCGGCTGATGATGACTGTCCGGGCAGTTTTGACGAAAGTTTCGGGCTTGGAGGACAATTGTTACGAAACCCTGGTAAGGGTGATCATGTAGAAAGAGAAAAAAATCTAGGAGAAATATTCCAATTTGTCACGTTTGGAGATTTTGTTGAACTTCTATTTTATATAAATAGAAGCAACACAATTGCCTACAGTAGCCATCATCTAATCATCTTGAGCAGTGTGTACGTACACGTTGAGAACCAATATCTCAAACCTTAAAATATCATACCTCTCGAAAACTGTAGTTCATCTAATCTCCTTGGTACTTGTACACACAGATCCTGTACCTCAAACCTTTAAACAACATACCCTTGCAAACTATTATTCTACTGACCAATAGTTCAAAAGCACCTTGTACCTGTACAGCTTCCAAAGTCATCTAACATTTTAAGCCACAGACGGTCCGTTATTGCAGGCTTACGAACGATCCTCCATAAATTACCCCGGAAATATCAGTAGAAGGGCGAGGCACCAAGGAGAAATTCATTACAGCAATTAAAAGGCAACGGGAGAGGTACGCGCGATATTTCACCTGAGAAGCTATTTGCCAGGTGACAATGGGTGAAATTGCGGGTGATTAAATAAGAACGTAATATTCAAGAGCGTTCTTTCATCTCCCGTCGGTGGAGGGGACGGGACAGAGAGGGGTTCGTTAAAGAACCTTTTTGTCGAACCAGTTCTGGTTGGGCAGACGCGCTACGCAGGGAAGAGAAGAAGAGGATCTTGCCGTTTCGGGCAAGAAAGACGGGACTCGATCTAAAGGTACCGGCCGATTAGAGAGACCCGTTCGTTGCTGCGAACCTACCAACGTCTTATTGCACGGGTACCCGTTTCCATTCGTCCTCCGCGGAGAGGACCAGCTCGATCTTCCCTGACTTTGAAGCGAGTTTCCCTCTTTGAAGATTGAAGGCCCGCCTCCTCCTAGCGACCCTTCGTGACCCAACGGACGGGTATCCTGGAGACACGACAAAAAGAGGCCTGTGGTCCTTCCGTGGCACATTTCTGTCCGATTGGGGAAGGACCAAAGGACACTACCGGATAGGGCCGACGGGACACGCGGATTCGTTTAAATGAAGACGAAGGGACCTCCAGACGATGGTGGTCCTGTAAATCGTGAAATCACGAGATTCCTTGCCCCCTCTCTACTTTCTTCTATTGACGTAGTGCGGTGTTTGTTCCGCGGGATACTAGATTGACTCGTTTCATCTCGATTAAGTTAGAACTCTGCTCTTATCTTCGATAGTAGTTCTGAACCACTGTACGTCACCTTTACGAAACCGATGGAATGATTTTTCAAATCGTCAGATCGTCGCGAGAACGTCACCCGTGGGACCACGACTAATATAATATTACGAACGAAGAGAAACGAGCTAGGAGGTAGCTTGAGGGATTTTTCGTACAAGGCTGAACCGATCCGAGGGAGCATCGCGTGCGTAGCTACGGGAAACGATGTTGAATAGCTTCGGGTAAGTTCGCTTTCGTGTGCAGACCGGACCTCGTGCAAGTTTAACGCGTTTACCCTGTTAGTGGCTCCAAAAGACGATATATCTACTCGCGCAAGATGAAGATCCTGGCTCCACGAAGGATCTCGGATTGGAGACCCTTCACTCGTCATCGATCATGATTAGTCGCTGGATGGTCCGTTCCTTTTACGCACTATTTCTTGATTTCATCGCTACGAGGTGCGTCAAGGAAAATGGGATGGGAAATAAGGGGAAAATTTGGTCAGTCCATTTTCGTACTTGTTTAACTCTTTCGCCGTGATGGTGTTACCGATGATTGATGCTAGGAAATTATAAACTGTACCAATCCATGATCATTTTTTACCTTTAACGAGGTAGACTCTGAGGAATCTCGTGAAAATTTTTAGAATAATTTATTTTTATTTCATAGCTACTTATAGAGATGCTTGTTCGTTTCGATATTTTCTTATTTGAGAATGGGAAGTAGGTGTACGAAGAAATGAGAATTTACTTAAAATAATATCTAAACAGATGAAGACGTTTGAAATACGAATATTTGTATGCTACAGGGATAGAATGAACGCTGCGATAACATTCTGCTAAGAGGATAGCTGTTCAGTAAGATCGTTCGTCAATTTGAGTTTTCTTTCCGGATTATCCGTAGAATCTTCTCAAGAGACGAGTCGTGTAAATATCGCCAGGAATCCCTTGGCGTTTATCCTGCGGCGTCGCAAGCTAACACAACGAGAAATTTCTGGGAAATCTGTTATCTTTGAATTTGTCACTCCTTTATTGCACATTTCTCACACAGTCATCGTTGTTTCATTTCATAGAAAATTGTAATCGCTGTATAGAATCTTAAACTATCTATCGCAGCGTTATCTTGGTGCATGTAACTGGAATTTCAGATTCCGATCGGGCATTTTTGTGTACAAGTGATTTGCGTGTCCGGATTCAGATGCAAATTAGCCGGCGAGATACTCGATTTACAGTTCGCTAACGAGCGTTTAGGGATTCCGTACAGGCATCAGCATCAGGACCCTTAGCTATTCAAGTTGCAACCCTTCCAAGTTAGGGGTTAATTGTGTCATCGTGACCGATCTGTTTGCTCGTGATTCAGACGGCTATAATACTTGAAAATATATGTGAATCTTAAATAAAATAAATATGATCCTATGTGACCCAGTTTTCTATGAATGACTTCATAAAAATCTGTATTTTGCATAAAGTTCTGCAGTCTAGTAATCAGTGATATTATTAAATTAATTGTTAAACTGATTGGAGTATACTTATTACTACATTACACTTAGGTCAAATCCATGTGTTTTTTAGTAAGTGTTACCGTAATATTGTTAATCCTCGTATCGTAGATATGGTATAAATACATAAAACATCGGTAGTCCAGTTATCGTGTAGGTAAAGATACATGATGATAAGTCCCGGGGGCAGGGATTGTAAACGCGAATGACCAGTTCGAAAGTCGTACATAGGTAAATCGCGAGAAGGGGACCAGCCCGTTTCCCCGGGGCAAATTTCCGATTTATTCAAGCCCGTTCCCGAATACTTGGGAGCCCATAAAGAGAATGAATGGGATTGTGGCGGTTGCAGCGATGCTTAGGGCTGCTTTAGGGGTTCATGAAATACGCGCGCCGCTACCCTCTTTTGGGCTTTACTCTCTCCCTCCCTCCTCTCTTTCTCCTTTCTATATCTTATGCTCTTTCGAACGCTGTCTCGTTTCTGTTACTTCAGTTTCTCGTCTCACTATTGTATCGATTCGATGATAGTTTCAATCCACTTAAAATATTCCGGCCACCTTTACATTTCTATTCCATTCATATTTCAGTATATTTATAATTTCGTTTTGCAATTTTGGTGATTAATGTTTGACACATTTCAAGCTGTAAAATCTTCCACTTCAAGTATGTATGACACTGAAAATACATTTATTTATTTTTTATTTATACCTTTAAGAAGATTTGTCTTTTAGGAACTATAGTAACATTTCTACTCCTTTTTCTTCGTTTAGAGCTGTTTCCAAGCTCTTTACGATACTGTGATATTTTCTGTCGTTTCAGTCCGATTCTTTTAACAGTACTCGGACCCATTCGATCACGAACACGGACGTCTCTTTATCCAATTGTCTCTGGTCTCTGTTCGTTTAACTCCCTCTTCAAATTCGCTCCCTTTCCGCCCCCACGAATCGAAACTCTCCGCGGAGAGGGCGAGACGACCAGCGATATTACCATGAATTTACATAGCCTCGCTCCGAACTCGGAACATATTGCGCCGCTTTGATTTATGTGAAACATTTGCTAAATATTCCCGCTTAATCTCGGCCGCGCGGAATGCCTTTCTGTAACGAGAACCCACGTCGCCGCGTCTCCTTCGACGAAATCGGGGAGGGTTCAGGCGTAGGATCGAGGGGGATCGCGACTCGACCCTCGGTGCCGTGTACGCTCCCGCCTTTTTTTTTTTTTTCATTCCGTTGGTCGATGAACGGAATTAGTACTCGTACGTTGTATTGCCCCGATAGCCATGGGAGAAGTAACGTTACGAAAAGGGCAACGTCGATTTTACACGTGAGTTTGTTTCTAGTCGTTGTGTTGCATCTCAAGCGAAATTCGTTTCAACATTTAATGCATACGTAAACTGTTTTTAAATGAAAATTATCGAGAACATTTTATTTTGAATAGTTTGCGTTGTCGATTGTAGAATTGCGATAGGGAGACGAAGTATTTAAATGAAGATATTGTTTTTTAATTACTTAGTATTTCTTCTTGGTTCGTTATCTGAATGAAAATTTGCTGATTTATAATATTATTTTTTATTTTCTCAATTCTGTCTTGAGAAATGATTTTTGGATATAACGGTCACATTACTGTTTCCTTTTTTTTTGCATTTTTGACAATGGAATTACAATAATATAGAATATGACCAAACTAAATGGTCTATTTAGAAAATTCACGCTGTAAATGTTGAGTTAATGACTAAATTATTACGTTATTTAACGAAATGTCGCGGGTGACAATTAAATCCTCTCGCGAAAGGGCAAAAAGCTTGCGTAAACAGAAAGGCGTTCAAAGTAAATATTTCGAAACTAAAGCCGTGCGCGCGCAGTGGCTTTCCAGCTTTAATCGTCGGTGGTCACCGCAGTAATTTTCGTTCCTACCCGGAAGCATAGTCGACCGCGATGTCCCCCATTGCTTTTTAACAATTTCTAACGAAGAGAACTTCCATTGTTTCGGCGGCATATATACGAGAAAGAGAGAGAGAGAAAAAAAAAACTGCGTCAAGCGGACACTTCATAAATGTCGGCCACTCGTGAACTCGCCGGACTTATCCGTGCGTTGGCTTGATAAAATTTACGCCGCAGCCGGAGATTTATGAGGAAGCAAATCACTTTCAAAGACGTCAGCGGCGTGAAAAGAATCTATTAAGCGCGGTTCGATCTGCCGGTGATTTATTATTCTCGATGAAAATCGGGTTTGCATGAGTAATGGAACAAGAAAGGCTTGAAACTCGCGAAGAACAAAGTTTTATAGAAGCGTGGAATCAATACGAAGGTCAGCCCAATGAAAGCGTGCTCAATTAAAGAGGAAATGCATCGAAACCATTATAAAAATCCCATGATCTGTAATCAACTATACAGAGAAAGTTAAGCTGATCTACAGTCGGTGTCAAAAGTACTCGTACACCCTTTAAAACGGAACACATTTTTTAAAATTGGCCCAAATGGCTTGAGTTCTTTTGTGAAGTGAATAACCAACGTAATTAACTGTAGTTCGCTATAGGTAAAAAGACATCGAGTTGCTAGCTTCCCATAGCTAAAACAGTATAAAGTGCAAAGGGTTAACCTATCCGTTACCCTACCAAATAAACTTATATGACACACTAACATGCTTATCATTAGATTACATTCCATTAATAATTCAGTCACTTATTTACATCCCCATACGAACAATTTCCCTACACAAACGAAACCGACGCAAGACCACCCTGAAACGGACAGTTCTATCCACACCATCCCACCCACGAACCTCTTCATACAGCCTCTCACAAAAAACCTCCCCGTAGCCTGACAATAATTTCTATCTCGCGCGCCCGTCCGTGCATTATTCACAAAGCTGACAGCGTCCATCGTTAAGCTCCCCTCCGGTCCCTTCTGTTCGCATCTCGCGTACGCGCCTCTCCATCCTCCCCATTATCCCCCAAGTTACGCGAAACCACGGCGTGGACATTGGTCCCGGCCATTTCCGTTTTCGCTCGATCCGTTCTTACCGGACTCTCCAGCCCCATCCCCTCGCCGCGACTCGTCTTTTTTCCTTCCCCCCTTTCGCCTCCCCCGTTTTGTTTCATTTCCCACTTCACATATTCATACGGCGCTCTTTGCTTACAATAAATGCGGACCATTTGCATGTAGGGTCTCCGCCACGGGAACAGACCACCCCCGATTCTCATCCTCCCTCCCTCTCTATCCCTCTCTCTTTCTCTCTCTCCCTCTCGATAGGTTGGATGGCCCGGTCTCCCTAGGGCGCTCGCTTCGACCACCCCACCCGCCACGGCTCGAACTCCAGCGCGATAAGCCGCCCCCGGGGATCCGCGATTGTCTCGATTTATATGCATGCACAGACGTAGGTGGTGGGCCGTAGTGGCTGCTCTCTCCGACTGCTGCGGGTACACTGTCGTCCCACGGGGGGTGGGCGGTGGGAAAGACAAGGGTGGTTGGGGGTTAGCTTGGAGTAGATGCGACCATCGATAGATCGATTCTCCGGCAGACAGTAAATATCGCTGATGAGCCGGTCCGGTCGTCGACGATTGGGACTTAGGGCCAGGGGATAAGGGGGTTAGGGGGGTGCTTACCCTGCGATTTGTCGAGTGGAGCCAGTCCTCGCCGCTACTCAGCATCGTCGCTACCTCCCATATACGGGGCTCATACCCCCACCCCCACTTAGCCAGTCTTTATCCGCCGTTCGGCCATCCTTTATTCCAGCGATTTTTGTTTTCACGCTCTCTCCATCCATCGGAGATTTTGCGAGTCGAAACGGGCGGTGTGCCTTGGGTGGACTCGAGGCCACGGAGATTAACGGGCTGGCGGGCAATTTTTTTTTTCTCTTGCTTGCTTTTTCGCCAGGGGAAATTGTTGCGAACGAGGGACTTCCCGAAACGCGCGCCGGGGAACGATTATCCGATTTAATTCGGGGATGTCTTTTTAATGACCGACCGGTGTTTTCGTTTTAGGCGAGGCAGTAATTGCTAGCGAACGGGGAATAGCGTGGGGTTGAAATATGGTCGTTGGGATATAATGAATTTTAACGTTGGTGGTACGGTAGTGCTTTTAGAGCAACTCGGACGATCAGTTTAACGAGCGTTTCACGTTGTTGTACGATCGACTGATGTTTTTGTTGTTTGTTGCAGGTTTCGTTGTGCGACGATTATAGTCTGCCAGTCGACTTCGTGAACAAGAGACGTTCCGCGAGCGTTGCCGCGGCCGCGACTTCCACGGTCCAGTGGGCGCTACCTAGTCCATCCGTCGAAAACGTGAGTACATGACGCTTTGGTTGTTGGGCGATGAAGCGTGAATTACGTGAAATTCCGTCTCTGTGCAGTTTGAATCAGGGCGGTGGCAATTCAACGTTTCAGCTGACTTCGTCTTCTAGGAAGAGATAGTCTGGAGAGACATGGCATGAATTTTACTTGCAATCAAGATTCTGAAGGGGTGGTCTGCCAGGAGCAGCCGAAATAGCGAAATAGTAATCCTATCGGGTCCGTAAACCAGAGGTTCACTTGAGGTTTGGGTCCAGTAGTCGAGAGAGGATTGTATAGCGATAAGAAAACGACGTCATGGTCAGTGCAATGATAAACCGATCTCTTGTGAATTAAATACCTTTTGCGAACTTCGGTTTACGGACCCACTGGGTTCGTTATTTCACGTTACTTTCTAGTTTAATTAAAATTTGACGTAAGTGATTTCTCGCCACAGTAAAGCCAAGAATCTCAGAGTTTGTAGAAATGTTCAGAACTTCTAATGTTCATCAGATTCGTCAGGCTATTCAAATTTCTCAGTTGTATAAGACTCTGTAGACTCTTCAGAATTTTCAACCCCGCAAAACCTTCAAGACTTGTCAAACTTCACAGACTCATAGGATCCTCTATATCCCCTAGTCTTAAGGGACACCCTGAATCTGCGGAGACCTTCGAAATCTCGGGGTCTCCCAAGTGTCTGTGACACCCACAAGACTCGCAGGACTTTCTAATCCCTTGTAACCCCATGAAGTCACCAAAACCTTTGTGACGTTGTAAATCCTTTAGAATCCATCAAAACTGTACCAGGCTACCCTGATCATCTTTTTATTGATGATGGATTACTTACTACCTTCCTTACACCAGGATGACGAAGTCCTACTTGTCAGGTCCTATGTTCCCATATGCATCCATTGTCGGTATTGCACTTCATCAGACCTAATGATTGCAATTTATATTCTCAAAAGACCCAGCTATGTCATTCCATATCCTCGTAGGATCAAATTCCCACATGACATTCTCAGGGTTCTAGCTATCACATTCCATAATCTCAAAAGGTCCGTCTACCTACAGTCTCCAAATTGGTGAGTCGTATTTATTTGCGCTCTACAGTTTAAGCGATCCCCGCCACAGCACACCTGATTCAAAGGTTACTTTGTATAGGGATATCTCTTCATCGGGTCTGAGTTAGCTCGTTTTCCTACATATTTTCCTATATTTACACATTACAAGACTATCCTCGTACCTTTTCCTACCCCTAAAATTTGCGGATTCACCTAAAAATCCTCGTAACTTTCCGTACCACCATCCTCTAATTTTAATCAAACTCTCGTCGTCGGAACACCCATCTTCAAGCATCGCTTACCACAGCACCCGACTCTCTCGGGTCTGGTGCCCGTCGGTTAACGGCAGTATTGATATTTTCTCCTGGCTGGCGGCCGAAGAATCGGCTGAAGGGAGAAATATAATTACGGTGGTGACAAAATACCCCCTGGGCATGATGGCACGGAGGGTGCAGCAGGGGGTCGTGGAACGGGTAGAAGGGATCGTTTCGCGGCGAGAAGAAAGACAGACAGAGAGAAGGAAAGAGAGATCGACGGACGTAGGAACGGAAGGACGCTGGGAGGCGTGCAAGCAGGGTGAAACGGGGCACTAGGAGGAGAGAGGGGGTTGGGAGACCGGTGACTTCCGGCGGTGCTTATAATTGTTCCAGCACTCAGTTTCTGGCGCTCGGGACAGCCTCGGGCGTAACGCCTAAATGCTTCTGCAGTTGAAATACAGCTCAGCTTGACTATGTTTCCTGGTGTCCTCGAAAACGCGGTTGAAATGTCACACCTCGCGCGTCTGTCAGAGTTGCACGTACGAATTCGGTTTGTCCTGGAAAGTAATTTCTAGTCGGTGGCCGAAGTGTGTCTCGATACAGAAGTGTAATTAGTGCGGAGTTGTCAGTGATGTTCAGAAGTATTTGTGATAAGAAGTTAAAATGTGTTATGGGTTAAAGGGGACTTCAGATTTTGATTCAAATTTTGTATATTTCTGTTTTGATGGGTTTGCTTCAGTTCAAACTTGTGTCGATCAACGTTATTTTGCTTAATCAGTGCTGTATTCTTAATTTTCCTCTTTTTTTCTTATTTATAAAGAACACATCGCCCTTGTTGTTATTAGTAACCACAAAAGCATACGGTATAATTTACTTCTTTCATGAAATACTCGTAAATCGATTTAAATCTTCAGTAGAAAATTAATAGGAAAAATTCATACAGCGATTCAGGTTTTATACTCGAAAAATATTTGATTATCTTCTCTAAATCTCACTTATACTCTATTATACTCCAAAAATCTTTCTTACACTCCTCACCTACCCTCTCTCTATACTTTTCATAAATTCCAAACAATCCATTTGTCTTGAACTATTAAAATTTACTTCCCCAAGCTCAGTCAAAGTCTCAAAGAAACTCCACTTTCTCCAGAGCTCATAAAGAGCAGAAAATCAATGAAAAAATTCTAAAGGACGATTCTGAAGGAACTATTTTAAGCCCACAGTTCAAGTCACGACCTACTTTGTTCGAATTGAAGTCAAAAAGCCAGTTCACGAGAGTTTCACAGTTGACCCTGCTGCTCGTCAACAAATTGCCAGGCGTCGTTCGGACGGGAAACATACAAATAAAAGGAAACAAAAAAACGGAAAGAACGCTGTGGTCGTTACTGGGAAGGTATCGTAAAAAAGAGCGTGGAAGACGAACGAAAGAAACATTCTTGGCAGGAGGGAGGGGGAGGACAGGCTGGGACACCTGGGAGCGTCGACACAAAAGTTTTCCTTCGCCTCGTTGTCACCGAGTTGCGACCCCCTGCCGAAACTCTCCTCCTCCAACGCGAACACAGCCGAGAAGGGGCCGCGAGAGTAAGAGCGACAAAGAAAGGTAACAGGTACCCACTTGATTCAAGAGGGTGAATCGTTATGACTCTCGCTGGTAAGCCCTACTTAATACTTTAGCGCTTTATTTTATGCGTGAGGTCGGGCCGCGGCTGTTGGTCGCATTTATCACTGTAACAAAGAGCCACGCCGCGCGAAAGTTCAGACGACGCGTGCGGGGACCCACGTAGGTAGCTAGCCCCGCGAACGCTTGCGGTCCTGGTTCCTGAAAGTGAAACCGTGGGGATTTATTGTTTCCTAAACAGGGAGGGAAGATGCCTTCGCAACCAGAAGAGCATTTCTGATCATGAAAAAATCGTACTTTTAAGAAATTGTAATTTTTCATCAAGATTAGAATGCTCCTAAATTACGTAATAGAATTCTCTTTCGATAATTACCGATTGTCTTCTGCATTGGAATAAATACATGTTTAATTACTCGAAGCAATATTTCCATGCTCATAACGAAGAAGAGAAGAGTATTAAGCACAAGTAATTTTCTCAACTTCTGCAAACAAATTGCTGGATTATCGAGTTTCTCATGAATATCGACATCTCAATGAATATAAAGCAGAGTTCGCGCGGATCAAAATCGACGAGCTATTATTTTTCACTTTTACCACTGAAATATTCATACGAGAAATATTTTCCCCTCGATCTGAAACTCCGATCCAGATATTAAGACGAGAAATTAATAATCACTACTAGCAAACAACAAAAACAATTGTAGAATATTATTTCAGAATAATAATAGAGTACCTACTGTTTAGCATCGATTGATATTACCCACAATAAATTTCGAAGTCATTTATTTCCACAGATTAACGAAAGCTTTATTCACGAGATCTAACACCAATTCACACATGTTCGGATATGTATAGAAGACTCGATTGGACGCCACTAATCTACTTTCCCCCCACGGTGAATTTTAAACAGCATTGTCCCGATCCGCATGAGTCAGCAAGAACAACTATATTAACGCTCCGCCAATAATCCCGCCGCTTTATCACACTTTAATCCGATTATTCGACCGGTATATTATAATTAACCGCGATTATTAGCTGTCCTATAGTCTCGGTACACTTTAGTCTACCGGTGACTTTCGTTGCATTACGTATGCGGGTTTTGCTCTGTCATTACCAAAATTCACAAAATCGACACAATTTCTACTACGATGATGCTGTTTTCGAAAATATTGACACGACATACCGTCTCCATTTGAATTTTTTTCCGTCCTAATGCATACAATCGGTAAATCAATACCATTTCGGAGTGTCTCCACTCTTGTGATACATTCTAGCAGCTGAGTCAGAAATAAGGTATCGTTCTCAACCTTCAGAAAATTCCGTGGTCTCGCATAATGTCGCCCTCTTAGTGGGTACTGGCGAATTTTGCTGTTCAAAGAGCTTAGACTGCAAAATTCGGGAGGTTCGAGGGCTGGAATCATAAACTCTGAATACGATACCCAGTGGGGGAAATATTATAAAGAAACGGAGATATCAGGAAAATCATTTTCTTACGCTTTTATCAATTCTTTATCGACGTATTAGGTTATACCACATGGTACTGTCAATAGATGATAATTATACACAATTAGCAAATTGAATATGATGTATATTGACATATACTCCTGTAACACAAGTCAGAAACCCTTTAAAAAAATTTCGAGACAGAAATCAAAATTCTGCAATCTCCACTTAACACTAGGTTTAACAGGACGCGTCATTTCGATGCATTTCGAATGCCTTCTAATCTCAAAATTCTCTATGTGGTATACCTATCTTAAAATGTGCGGTTTAAATCTAGTGTTAACACAAGAAAGATAAAAAAAAAAACAAAATGTCTAGCAATCCAGTCCATCCTCATAGCGCTAAATCCCCTGTCTAGCACTCCTCGAACGAAACAAACCATCATCGGTAACGTCGTTTCCATCGATCGCGGGCAATTCAAACACCGCCTATCCGCCAAAACGTTCGGTACACGCATACAACCGTGAGAGACCACCCTCTATTTTTTTTTTCGTGCATCAGTCAACATCGTCTCCGACCATTCATCGACGTACTAATACAGGCGTGTTTGCGCTCCTCGGCGTGGCGTTTCGAACCTGATATCGCTCCAGCATCAGATTTGCAACAGTCGATCGAGCCGTTTCTTGCGACTGTGTCCTGGTTCTTCCGTTTGGAACTCGTCTTTCCCGTAATTTCCGTATAAACATCCACGAATTTATCTGTTCCGGCGGAATGTAAACCCTGTTGGAAGGGGGAAAGGGTACGCTCAACTTTGGCAGGAGAATTCCAATTTTGGCCTCTTTCAATTTAAGGCTACTTGTCTTCGTCGTCGTCGTCTTCCACCGTTCGTCTTGTACCACCAGACGTTCGCCTCCTACCCGTTCACCGTCATTTCAATCCGCCTTTCCTTTTCTTTAGCTTCCAGCCGACTCCTCGATTCCTGATACAGCCCCCTACCATGACCCTTGCGTTAAGGCGTAGGAAGCTCCGTCATCATTGATCAGACGCCTCCACCGAGGAATTCGTCTTCCTTCGTCTGGTCGGTCCGCGTTGCGTTTGATTTCCTCTTTTAGGCCTCAGGCCATCGTTATTACTTTTATTATCGTTGTTATCGTTAATATCGGGGACCGCTGATTCGCAGAACTTGGCGAGTGAGAAGGGTGTCCTGTTGGTGCTGGAGCCATTGGGGTTCGATTTATTGTATACGCATCCACTCAGTTCAAATTGGGGGAGGGTAAATTCTTCGAATTGTACAGGATGTTTCTGTAATGGTGGTACGGCCCAAAAGGACGTGATTCTACATGGCAAAGTAAGTCGAAAATGTGGGATATAGTTGGATATAGTTGATGCACAACTTTGGATTATTTAGAAGGTGATAATTTGTGAATAAAAATAATAGTTTATTTAGTAATAGTTAACTAAAATTACTTCCTACTTACATAGTCGCGTTTTTGACGTTCAACTTGCACTTTCATTTATCAACATTAATTTTTGAATGCCACGTACATACGGGTACATTTAATAATTTGTTTCTGTGTAAATCAGAGTGTCAATTTCATGACAAAATTTTGTGTATACAATTCTTTATACGTTACGTGTGTGTATAGTAAAATAAATGAATTAACAGCATTAGAAACAGTAACAGTTAATTAGGATATTTGCTCTAGCTCAGTAAATCGTAAAAAGACAGCGTTCAATTCTCGAAAGAACGTCCCTGCCTCGATAAAATTGTCGCAATACGGTCCGTAGCTCGGGACATCAAGCGATGCACCGCTGCATATTGAAAACAGTAATTCAGGAAAATTGTCCGCACCATAAGAGTCCCTCAGATGGCGCAATTATCCGCGGGCCATTACCTCCCATTCCCAGAAACCAGGAAGTAAATGCAATCTCCATGAATCCTTTCGGTATTCCACCCGGGGGTTTCAAGGTATTCCGTTAAATTACCGTCACGTTTAAGTACTGTAGCTAACTACACAAACTAGAAGCGAATTTCGGATGACGTATCGCGGTGGAGAATACAGGGTGAGACACCTAAAACAGGCCACCTGAATATTTCGGCTGTCACTAGTGATAGAAATAAAAAAAGGTGTCAAAACAAATTTGCATGGTATCGAGGACCACATAATTTGATGTAAATCTTTTTTTAATACGTAGATGCGTAGAGGTCGTATGAAGGTCAACTTTGTTTTTTTAAACGGAAGACATGTTTTTTTACGAACGAAGGTGGCCTGTTTTAGGTGCCTCACCCTGTATACTTTCCTCGAGAATTTTCGTGCAACTCTAATCGACCGCCTAGTGACAGGAGTAGGCACCGTAAGAGAAAACGAAACACGGCACTGTTTTCTCTGGAAATAACGATCATTTAGGGGCGGCAGAACTAAAAATGTTTATCCTCGAGCCGGGGCCAAGGCATTACCACAATTGGCTGCGTTCAGGACCGTGGAATTGCGTTGGACTAACGTGTCGCGTGCTTAGTCGAAGAAACTCCCGCAATAACCCTTGCCTGATGGCGTGTACCCCCCGAAGGGACGAGGCTGGACGGTTGTTAGACGCGCACGAGCGCCAACCAAGGGGCAGGGAGGAGGGCCAGCTCGCTGCCAAATTAGTATTGTTACCGAGTCAATAATTTCTTGTCGTCCAAGTGGCCGTTGTTTGTTTTCCGCTTGCACGAATCTCATTCCACGAATTTCTTTCCGTGGACGTCACGGCTATTTGGGCTATTTACGAATATAAATTCCATTGAACCAATTGAAAAGTTAAAATCAAAACGTGACAATGTGTTTCTGCTTTCGCTTGCTTTCGACCGATCGAATGTTTGCGGATCCCAATATAAACAATACCCGACGTTTCAGCGAGGTTTTTAGCCGCGGTACCTCTAAATCGTAACGGAAGGAAACCGTTTCTGCTCTGTTTTCAGGCGGAAGTCGAGGTTGTGGAACAATATAGCGACCCCAGGGACAGTAAGAACAAGGCGTACGTCGAGCCCGGAGCGGAATCATCTCTGCCGACGATTTATAGCAAAGTAAACCGCAACTATTGCAGACCGTATACGGGTAAGTGGTGTAGTACTTGCTTGGCTTCGTCCAAGTTTACTCTGTCACCAACCTTAAAGATTCTTTCTCGATAAATATTCCGGAATATAACGTAATAATTACAAAATTTCAAAGTTGAGTGAAAAACTTGATTTTCCACTTAGAAAGAATTGCATGCATAACATCAGAATTTTATGTAGGTCATGAAATAGTAACACGATCTTTAACCCTCCGACGAGAGTGCCTGGGTCCATTCTGACACGAAATTTCAGAAACTTCGCGCATCATTACGGTTTACAGAAACTAACTAAAACGTACATTTATTTGTATCCGTAATTTTGGAAAAAGGCCAGAGTATTTTACAGAAATTCGTTTCAAAACCCATCCAAATATAGATAAGTAGCGGTCCATCTGGACCCAGGTACCATCAAAAAAGTTTGCCTTCTGAGGGTTAAGCAGAATAGATTAATTTAAATAGAACAGTAGAAAATAGTTGCACTTCATTTTATTCGATAAGAAATATTCATAGTTGTATATTTTATAACTATTCAGCTGTCAAGCCACTGTAGATTTAGAAATGATCCAGTAATTAACTACCAATAATAACGTAGTTATAAATACATAATAATACGCAATATATGCGACACATTCGAGGCAATATTTATGTATATCGGCAAATCGGAATAAATTCATGCAAATCCTCAAGTGCAGAACAGATGAACGACTCCTGCTCGTAAATTTCACTGCACGCAATGCCAGGCTTAATGAACCGTACAGATTAAATCTGCCTCGCGATTCGGACAGTCGTAGCGTTATAATAAATAAATCCTGTCTCGTAAATCAGAGATTTTGTCTGGCGTCTGGATGATAGCCACCGCGCTTTTCTGACTCCGCTTATCGATTGGCCCGCTCTCTGTCGACTTTTAGCCAACCGACTGTCATTCTTCCATTCTTCTTCTTCGCTTTTTAACTAGAAATTCTTTCTGATCGTCTCGCTAAACGTACATAATGCATCTTCGAGAAAATCTCGTTTACTTTTTTAGCCAACCGACTGTCATTCTTCCATTCTTCTTCTTCGCTTTTTAACTAGAAATTCTTTCTCATCGTCTCGCTAAACGTACATAATGCATCTTCGAGAAAATCTCGTTTAATCATCGATCCCAATTGAAACGAATCTTATCGATAACATTTCGATCTCCTCGACACCGTCGTACCGTTACTCTCAACTCGGCCGACAGCTTCCGATTTCCCACATTTAAAAGATTCCCCGTTAAGTCACATCCCCCTCTCCCTCTCCTCCTCAATTCCCGTATCCCCCGATTCGCAATCATCCGCACGGGCCTCATAAACTTTGGCCACTCGTTAACCCGTTTCCCAGTAACAAGGCTCCCGTTCCACGACCGTCATCGCGCCGGAATGTCCGTGAGTTTCCGGTTTGTAATTAACCCCCCTCGCGCAGCTATCCGGCCCACGACCAAAACCCCTTGGAAATCCACACTTTCGGTCGTATATACCGACACTGGGCCACGCAGATTCAGTTGGTGACACTTGGTCCCGGAGCAAACACCAAACGGAATTTGCATCCTTACCGTATTCATGGGCTTTTAATTCGCCCTGTACTGTGAACGTCGCCAAGGGGCAGGGGGGTGGGGGCGCGTATCAACCACCACCACCCCCTTAGAAACGCCTGAGTAAACTGAGCGAAGGTTCACTACCCCCCATACACCACCCTTCAGATGGAGGACCAACTACACGCTGTCCATACGGTCTTTGATACGACTTCTTGACACGATCCACCGAGAGCATTCTAATCGAGGCGAGAACGATGTTTGCTCTGGCCAGAGGTGGTGGCTTCCGTTTGCGGCGTCATAAATAATGCATGATCGACGAAAAGTAATCGGTTAGCTGATCCCCACTACCACCACCACCGCCGCCGCCGCCAGAGGGCTCGGTAATGACAAAATCGAGGGACTTGCGGACGTGTAAAATCTTTGAGGGTGGTGGGGAGCGGAGCAGAGTTAGCTTTCGCGGGAATATCGTTTTAGGCGTGGTGGAAGATCGTTGGAGGAAAGGCAGAAGTGGAGTAGGACGTGGAATTTTAATTAATGGGGCGGAATAGCTCGGGAACTGAATCGGGTATAGAGTGCTGTTAGCGGGATTCTTTACGGAATGATCGATAGAGCTTGATTACCTTGGTGGGTTGTAAGTGTTCGATGGTTCCTGTATTGGAGATTTTTATTCAGGGAGATCTACAAATTGATTGTAGTATGTGTTTTCCGAGTTGCTCTTTTAGAGGTCTTCGAAGTTAGCTTCAAGCTTCCGTTTTCTACGCGAGATCTTTCCTTCGACCAATCTACAAAATTCTGACAGAATTCCTGAAAACATCCAACGATCGTGACCCAGAAACAGGAAGATTTTCAAACTCCTCCGTATCATAATCAGAATCTCAAACGATCACCATAAAAATACCGCAAGAAAATATATGCACATAAAATCTCAACGCTATAAAATATCAAAATACGTCACTGGGCTATAAACCTCCTGGTTGCGCCCACCATAACAGGCCGAATTTTCCCCAATTAGAGGACATGTTCTAAAGCCGTTCCCTTTCAACGGCGAATCCGGACATAGAAACGGGACCACGTTTATCTTCCATGCTACAGGCCATTCGGTAGAAATATTACGAAATTAGGACCAGACCACCAACGATATCCGTGTACCAATGGTGCGTCCTCTCGTTCACGTGAATTGAATCTCCAGTTACACCGTCGTTAGGGAGAAAATAAGTGAGTAAGGGTAGGATCAAGAACGAATAGGGAGAGACGGTGGTGAAATAGCTTGCCGAGGCCTGGTCGATTTATAAATGGGCGACATTGAAACGTCTGGTCCCTTGGTGCTTCTTTCTACTTTCGGTTACCTTTGATCTGCTTGGGCCTACGGTGGTATCAACTAGTGATTCGACTGATACGTTACGTATTGATGATACTCAAACATTTCGATAGATAGGATAGGACAAACACTAGATAGGATAAAGTTTAAGCTATCTCGCAATGATGTGAACTGAAATTAATTAAAAATTGGCTTGTACCATTACTACATCCAATGGCTCAAATGTACATCACAGTATCAAAGCAGTACCGATATTTTCGTACAAGTACCAAACAAGGTACCACTTTTGTATATTGAATACACCGTTCACAATAGAAACAGGTTATATCTATACGTTACCTAGTGGGCTATGGACGTAAATAATTTCTGTTTGCTATAGAAACGGGACATGTCCAGAAGATGTTCCCTGAAAATTATAAGATATTGACAGGTCCCTTTTCTGCAGTCAGCGATTCAAGCATCGAAGGGGTATCGATTCCTTTTTCATACCTTACATCTTTGAATACTACTCGATAACTGATCGAAACTCACAATCATCTATCGATAGCGTAATATCAATCCCAACATTGGTATCAACGTTCACGTTCGGCCTAGAACTTTTCGGTCTCGGTGGTCGTGTGCGTCTGACGTTACTTGCCGGTGACAACGCGCCGCAACCTCGTCCCATAATGTGTCGTGTGATATTTAATTAAACTCCACCACCCAACCCCCTGCGAGCCACCCCGTGGCTCTACCCCTTGCTCATCCCGCCCCCGTCGCGTTCCGTTCTCTGGCAGTCTGTGAAGTTTCAAGGGGTTCTACAGCAACCTCCCCCCCCCCTCCACCCCCCTCGCAAACCACCCCCGTGGACTTATTAACCGTTTCAACAAGGCCCCTTGACACTGGGGATTTTTCTTGCCCTCCCCCAGCCCATTCTCTTCGAGTGGTTTCTGGGCGTCCGAAGTAATTAAAAATCGGCCGATTGAACGTAATGAAGTGGAACGGAATGGAACCCCATGATTTCTCGTTAACGCCGGAATTATGCGAGATTTTTGCATTCATAATGCATTCGTAATTCCTTGGGACATATCAAATAATATCTCATCGATAGTTCAGGTGTCATAGGAATCATAATTTCGGCCACCTTTTACCATCCTCCTTTACCAGTTGCTCAAGTGTGTAGCACTGCTTCACGACTCAAGACGTCATCCAAGCAACTTGAACCTTCAAACACTCATCATACTGGTGCTTGTGTTACTTTTGAATAAAACTTTCTTTCAGAATTATTTAATATGCATGGGTATAGAGAGTCGAGAGAATAAACAGCATTTAGTCCAGCGTTTGATGTGAATCAGGCGGCCGGTCCCCCTGTCGCACCGGCGCTGGGTGAACGGACAAACGGACGGACGGCTTGTCATTTGCATACGATGAACCCGTAGCGGCGTTAACTGCTCGGGGACGCGGAACGAGGTACAAGTCACCTGGTACCGGTAATTGAAACGAGGATAGGCTTCCACGGGGAGGGTCCGTCCAGGAGACAATCACTATATAGGAGAAAGTTCTTTCATCGCTCGAGTAATGACGTAGTCCATACCTTTCGTCCCCGAAAAGGGTGACGAGACGTGGGCGTTGATTAACACCGTTACAATTTTCAGCTGTTCGTTTTGTACAATTTGCTACCGTGGTTGCGATAAGGAATACTTGAAACTTTTCAGCACTTTTCAAAGAGATTGATTTAATACTGTCTTCATAATAAATTCCCAAAAATTCCTTGATTCGTATCCGTTTACGCCATGCTCCCTCTTAAGGGTTAATAAACTGATTGCACAAAGACCTTCTTGTTTCCCGTCTTAGCTGTAAGTTATTAGCGCAATAGCTCCACCGTTAAAGTTTCAACGGATATTACCATTAATAGAGAAGAAAAGAAACTAAACCATTTCAGATAATGGAACGTCCAAGTGCACAGAGCATTCGCGCGACATTAGCACCACAATGAACCGCGTTGCATCCCCCTACTATCCGCAAATCTCCCGCACGCTCCGCAGCATCTCATTTTCCCCATTATTACCAATGATTCCGGAGGTGACTATATTTCATCCGAGCATTAAGCTCGATAGAGGAATGAACCACACCGTAGGCGCCCCGTCTGGTATCCCAGGCAGCCGGTCCCCTCTTCTCCCTCTCGACGTTAAGGGTTCGTCCGCGAGTTATGTTTACGACATCGCGATCCGCCGTACGACAGTTTTAGTATTCCGACTCGAAACGGGGGCGTGGATCGAGGGAAAGTTTTGTTGGATTACCCGCGAAGATGAATAGTTAAGCCCCGTCCACGTTATCCCGAATTTCCGTCTTTCCGTCGTCGCAGGCCCCCTCTTTCCTCCCACGTCATTTCCCTTTCTGTTCCACATCCGAGCGTCAACCCCCACCCTCTCCGTCCCCACTCCGTTTCTCGCGCGGTAAACTAGATCATTTACAAACTGTCAACGGCATGGTACCCGTCTCTGTTCGTCGGGGTGCGAGTCTATATAAGTGTTGGTTCTCGCCGCGAGATCTTAATTCGCTGGAAATTTTCAGTTTGATTCACGAACCTCTCGCAAGGAGGAACGTTTTCCGCGGATAACATCGTTTTCTGTAGTGATTTCTCGGTATGTACAGATTCGGAATGGTGGAACGTAATGATTTATAGTGATTGAAGGAAACAATGTTTTAGTGGCTGAAATGATCGTGAGACGAAATTTATTTTATTTTCTAAAAGAAGTACCGTCAACTTGTTATTAACCTTACTTCGTTCGCGTGATTTTTCAATGCACAGTGACTTGCTTTGGTCTCTTATATCGATTTTTTAGTAATCGAAATATGGTATTTATACCGTATAGTTTCATGTAATTAATTTCGGTTAATATTTACAATAAGGGAGCCACTTCCATTCACAGATTAGTTGCTCTTATAAATGATACTACAATCGTTACATTTTTTATTAGTATTATTAAAATAGATACATAATTTTCTACCTTTATATTTGTACTAATTAGTATTCAACCAGTTCGGTGTTAAAATATACCAGAAAATGGAAATGTATTAAAAGGGAAACGTTTGAAAATTATGGGAAACGTGCCTTTTATTTCAATGATCGCTACTTCGCAGATTCCCTTGAAATTTCACCCCTCGGTTCATTCCAGGCTGCGCTCCGACAATAAAATAAAAGATTGCAATTTAGCATGAAAGCAATTCCATTATCGAGTCCCATTCTAATATTAACGGACCGTCACTCTGTATGTAGTTACTATTGGCAATCACGGTGGCCACTGGCAAACGAGTCCACGTCGTAACCCTATCATTTCGTTTCGCGTACCATGAAATCGAATTTTGCGAAGCCATCGGTGGTTAATATTCTCCATAGTAACCGGTACTTTATATTCGTCAATTTCGATTCACTTTCGCATTCATTATATACATATACCATTTTGCTAAAGTCAGTTTTATCCTTCGATATTACAAGATAGAGCACAATTTTTCGTAATTGGTTAAAGTAACGAAGATGCGATAAATCCTCGATGAGCCATAAATATTTAATGTTCAATGCCGAGAAGCCTTCGAACACTTATAGTAGATTTACCGTATTAAAGAATCCAAGATGAACAAAACACCCGAGACTATGTATTTATTAAAGTTATTAAATTCTTAAATAGCAAAGCGACTTTTGAATGCCACCTTATAACAAGTGAAGCCATTTCGCGAGAACAGACGATTCTTCCGTGCAGACGATATAAAGCCTGCAGAGACGCCTGATCTCGAGATTAGTTTCACTCGGAGCCACGAAAAGTTTGCACGTTGAGAGAGATAGCCGATCTACCGTGAACGAGGGACTATTTCTTGCCGTTTGCGCCTGGCCCAGCTGGGAGTAGAACATCTGACAGAGATTAGGCTAAGCATTCGGCGAAATTATCTTCGCAACGATATGCAAATCGCGGTATAAATGCTAATTGTAATTGGCCATGAAATGAATTCGGGGACCCTTTCGGTTGCTTTCGCGTAGGGGTCCGACAACGGTCCTTACTGGGTGCCTTTGGCTCTACGGCTCCTCGTTTACAGAAGGGAAAGGGGGTGGGTCGAAATGGCACAGCGGTCTGTTTGAAAATTTTCTTTCCACCTCGTTTGTACCGCCTCCCGCGAGAAGGGAAAATGTCGTTCAGCGCGAGGCACGCGATAAAACGAGGGACAAAGCTTTGCTCTCGCGATTAACAAAAGTATTGCCCCGACAAAGAATCCGCTGCGCCGTCAGGCTCCGCTCGACAGAACAGCCGCGGGAAGTTAATACGGGGAACGAGTGGAGGAAAAAAATTCATTATCGCGTTCATCAAAAGGTCATTGTCTCGTCCGTTCTCAGGGACAAAAGATACCGACTAGATGTAAACGTGACTACTGGGGTTCGATGGATTTCCTATTTGACGTGCTCTGATGGAGGTTGTCGGGACATATGGGGCCATTCGAATATTTGTGGTGCTTCGTGAGTTATAGGTTTGATAAAAAATTTATGATTTCGTGTACAGGATGTCTTACATAATTGAAATTAAACTTATTTTGGATAAACAACAATAAATGTATAAAGAACCTAAAAAAATACTAAAATCAAATACGATTACAAGCTACCACAATAACACACGAGATTCGACGAAAATTAAGTACACTGTGATTAAATCTAACTCATTCAATCACCAACCCCCCTCCATCAGTTCTGTCAATACCACCGGGTTCGTTTTCAATCCAATAAGAAGTACGCGAATTCTGTATATCCGATCCGGTTGAATACACACGTCCAGGCGTGGTAAGATTAAATTTCAAAACGAAAGTAAACCGTACGATTGATTGATCGTGACTTGCAAAGGGAGAGGTGTAACGAGGTGTTGCAGAGGGATGTGCTCGTACTAGAATCGGAGGCAATGGACCAGGGGACAGTTGCTTCGAATCGGTTCGCGAACTACCTCTGAAACACGGATTGACCAGAGCCCACCGCGCCCGAGCCCCTTGATGAGGAGGTGGACACACCACCGCCGCAAACGGCCGTGTGCTCACGTGTGACCACCGATGTAGATTTCAATTGAGCAATGTCTATCGGCCGGGAAACCGGATAATCCGCCGTCGCGTGGGGCTCGCTATCACTGCGGGCGACAGCTCCGACACCCTCCTCGGACACACCATTCGGCGTCTACCGCGGAAACCCTTTCGTAACCGGCCAAACATTGATTTTATCCCCGGTAGGATCGTTCTGACTGAAGGCACCAAGCCCACCACGGTGAGTGTATACTGGGTGGTCCACCAGAAGCCGAACACTTGAAAACCAAAAACTGTTACTTTCCATCCCGGTCTCCCCTACGTCACGGGGTTGAAGCACCGCTATCGAAACGTTCCGTCGTCTCCACGAAATCATTTTCCAAATGAACTGTAATCGAGTTTACCGTATCGTCTACCTTCAGTTTTTTTCCCCCGTGTAGAGTACCCTCAGGTGTCGGTGCGCAAAGACACGAGATACAGAGGGCCTGTTTCGGTCGAGTTAAATTAGATCGAGCGTTCGATTTAGCCGGCGCGTATAGCCACGATATTGGATTTGGACGTTCGGGAACGCTACGGGAAAGTTTTCCCGTTTTCGCTACCCGTGACGAGATACGGTCGATGCAACAGAAATTTAGGCGTTATGTTGGAGTAGCGTAGGCGTCGGGTAACGAAGCGTTTGTCGGTGGAGTTCGATTGGAAGCCTGATGCAATTGACGAACCCCGAAGGAGACCTTTTGATTAGACTTTAGTCGGTTCTGCGTCATTCAATGATACTTTCAAACTTTACAAGGGTTTCTATCTCACTCTGTCGTTGAAATGTTTAGGGGAAGAAATAACTGATGATTAAAAGAACCCACACTCTATCCTAAAATGGGCGCCACAGCATTAAGAAACTTCATCATAATCATCCCCTCCTCGAACCACCCTTCGTCATAGTTCTCTACCCATCAAGCTTACGAGGATGTATGTACTTTCCAAGCCGAGCGTACGAAATGTTTCCTTTTAAACACATCACATGCCGTTCCACCCATATCAGCACAAAGAGCAAGAAGTTGCTCCGCCACTCGCGGAAGTGCCTTTCTTCCGTCCCGAACTTTCGGTGCCTTTCTCCGCGTATTGGCGTGTCCTCGACTGAAAACTGCGTAAGATGTAGGTACCTACGTCTCCTCTTTGGGAGAACCAGCGAGCTGGGGATGGCATTTTAAGATAATTTCCGGCGACGTGGGTCGCTGAAGGATAAGTCCCCGTGAAAAGGGGAAGTGGGGGACACATCGGTAGGGAGGTGGACGTAGGGAAGTAGGGTCGGCGACAGAATAAAATTACTGGAGTAAGTAATTCGAGGACAGAGCGAGTAATTGCCACTCAAAACGTTCAAAGGCGTCGCGCTCCTTTTCTGCGCCTTTTAAATTCATCGTCGCCTTGCCACCGTCTGGTTTTTCGTCGCGCTGGTGTATACACCTTCCCCTTGGCTGGACGGAACCCTGTGCCAGACGGGAATCAAAGACGACCACCAAGAAACATTTAAATAAAAGGAAATTTTCTTCGTAATCGTGTCCCTCTGATGCGGTTACGCTCAGCGTGCCTTTTTTATGAACACACCAGTTTAGAGAAAAATGTAGAGAAAATTTTTTTTTTAGAAGTTTGCCGAGCTTTAAGGATACATTTTGTCAGTTTTATCCATTAGTTGGACTTTCACTTTTTTCTCGGTAGAATCTTAGTGGAATGAAAGGATATTTTGATATGAGTGAGGACAAACTATTAAAACAGTAGCCAGTGTTTAAAAAATCTACGTCTACACCTTCATCTCTGAGTGAGTATAAGAATACTTATTGAAGATAAAATCAAACTGAAAAACATAACAGAATTATTCAAGTCCTCGAGTCTGATAATTCATATGTAATCAAAGTGTTGTATAATAATCAATAAAAAATTACATGTTGTACGATACATGTAAATTTCTTTTAAAAAAAGCAAATGTCCTTGTATTTATCGCCAAGGGCGTAAATATTTCCAGATACTGTGGTTGTTATTGGGTCAAATAACTTCGCAAATAAATGTTAACTGCACAGATTATACATTGTCCTTCCTTTTGACGTCTTTTTTTTAGAAGAAATAATCAGAAAGGATTGTATGGAAGATACCGTATTCAAAGATTCATTTATATCTCTAATCAAAGAACGGTCCCAATCATCCCTCTATTGGTACATGAATTTGTGTTGGCGTGCTGAAAGGCCGGATAACGTGCTCTCAAAGTAAACCTCTTACCCTCCTTCTTAATTCGTTCCTTCTTTGTGTCGGTCGCGTATTTTTCTACGTAACCTTGACTCGTTAGGAGTTACATTTTGCTCGAGTGGGGACGCGCTCTAAAGGAGCACGAGAATCTTCAAAGAAGCTTTGATAGGATCGATGCCCCTGATATTAGGCGAAGTAGGCTTCAATAGGATTCCCTCTATGATTCCGAGCATCCTATATTTCGCAGGCGATGAGCTTTCACGTATAGGGTGTACCGCTTATTATAATTAACTTAAGCTTCCATCAAAAGTCACGAGGAATTTAATATTGTCGAGGGATGCATACCACTTTGCGAAACATACCGCAATATTAAATTCGAAATTAATTGAAGTATATTTTGGGACAGCCACTCTTGGTCAATACAGTAAATCCTCGATGAGTGTTCGAAATCTCCTCGGCACTGGGAAGAAGAGGTCTCCAGGTGTACCGTTGACTTTTTAATTAGGTTTAGCACAGTGATAGAGCTTGGAATTTAGAGTCATTAGTTCATGAAATATTTAATGTTCAGTGCCCAAGAGCCTTCGAACACTCATCCAAGAGTTACTGTAATGTATTAAGGTAACAAAAAGTCTGCATTAACAAAAAATTTTCGATTATGAGTGTTACATATATTTCCAGAGATTATGAAAATCGCTTGAGAAAGTAGTCTGTAATAATTGGCTAACGTCATTTCCGGAAAACAATTCGTCAATCTAGCCTCACCATGAAAGCACCTGAGAGATATTTTAAGCATAGGAAATAAACGGATCACCCGGTATATTACAGTAATATCGACCGAGCGTTCGATACATAGAGTCGACTCAAATAATTAGAAGAATGAACGAGGTCTGTATCGTGGAAGCCTTACGTTTCCAGGGCTGTTAGACCCCGAACGGATAAGTTAACCCGATCGTTCGATGACCCTTGGCACGGCTGACACATTTCAGGCCGCAAGGCTCAACCGAGTCCAATTCCGTGGGCCGTAGCCATGAATTCTGGTACACCGGAACCAATAACCGAGATTGGCTTTCGTTTCATCGTCAGGCGCGCGCGCGAATCCCGTTGGAATCTTTAGCCCCGATGTCTCGAAGCGAACCTCGGGTCCAAAGATCCTCCTTGCCACCCTAGCCGAAAAGGTGGTGGCTGGTGATTTCGTTTAAGGTCCTCCTTATAGCGACCGTTTCCCCCTGCCGTTTTTCTTTTACAGACGATACAATCCCACGGCCCACATATCCCATAGAAAACGTGGCCCACCTCGGTTACGTTACGGGGACAATATCTAATAAAAAGCAGAGTGAAGTGGCTCCTAGAGAGGACGTTCAGGACCTGTCCTTTTATGGAGCCTTCGACGGAATTTCTCTCGTCATTGTGTTCATCCTGCCTCCCCCACCCTGTCGAATAACTGGGCGGAGGGGAGATTCTACAAGTGACAGTTCAGAGATTCTTACGTGGTACGATGAGATCCCAGACACGTTTTATTCGCGGATTATCGCCTCGTACACCGAGAGACTTCTCGCAGAATGGACAACCCAGACGAGCTTCTTCTTCGTTTACCGTTGATATTTAGGTGCATTCCGTGGGTTGAGTCTTGGTCTTCTAGTCAACAAAGGTGAGATCTGAAAAGTAAATGTTGAAGTGGAATTTGATCGTTTAGTTTGGGGGGTACCCTACATTACGGAACCTTTGGCACCTAAAATTGATTGTGAGATCTAAACTTGCTAATGTCTTATACAATTGTTCTTCGATTGGTCCACTCGACTATTGTATGTATACATCAAACAGGGACGATCGTTTCCCATTACGGTTAAACGAATTCCAATAAGCCATCACCGAGAGAGCTACGTAGTATTAATCAACGTCGACCTTGACTCTCGCTCGCTACTCGTCAGAAATTGCAGTCTCTAACGTCATTATCCCCATCGCGTTTAATCGATTCCGTCGAGCCGCATCTCGAATCCCAAGCCCCCCAGCTCGCTGCAACGATATATCTATATCCTATCTGTTCAAACATCGACTTTCATAAATAACTCTCCCGAATATTCGTAGAACGATCCGCCGCGTGCATACACGGGAGCGTGGACGCAACAGCGCGGTGCGTTATCTGTAGTGATTGCCCCAGCCAAAGGGGGTCGCTGGCCCCCTAATAGATTCATTAGGGGTAGATAGTACACCCTTCGAGTGCATCTCGGACCCTAACTGTACCCGTGTACACTCTATTTCTACGGGTACACACACACGTCCCTTCAATCAGTCGCCTCGTCACTCGCCCCGTTATATTCATATTCGGTTCCATGAGGTAGCTAGCGAATAGCTTCTATAGAGCCGGCTCGTTCCTGTGCTCCGTACACACGGTTATCAGCAGTTTCACGTTCACACGGTATTGTCCTCCACCCTGATGCTGGTATTAGGTTGTAAGACATGAAATTGACGATATTCGAATTCGGTTCGTAGACGACCAAGATTGGTCAATTAAACAAAATTTGGTAAATTAATTGGTCAATTAAGTTTGCCAAGTCACCACCCTCTTTTTGTTTTTTAAGGGAGGGAGAATCTGCAAAAAGTTTACCGCCTCCGCTGGGGGCGGAGATGGCCTATGTGGTAAAAAGCTGTTCAGAATATTGATTTCTACAACATATTCAACAATCATTAAAAACGGTGATGAAGTAGTTCATCGGCAAGTTCACCCTGGATAAAAGTATTCTGTAATTACACAACTATCAAATGCAATATACCACTGTACTTAGCACTTGAGCTCAAGTAAGATTACAAATTGGTGCAGTATTCGTCATTCTAACACTTTTTTTAAATGCTTTTTGCACATCACTGTACGTGTGTTCGCACGGTTACAGTTCGTGGAGAGGGGTGGGGGGTTAATATATCACGCCCTAAGCACACGCGTGAACGTGCACTGGCTCACGCGTTATCTACAGGTTCTCTTTCCAGCGCCGATCCGCTCGAGCGTGCACAGGTTTCGCGTGATATATCAAACGCTCGGACACCCTCAGGGTGCGCGCGCGCTGGTCCACCTGGCCAGTTTACTTCATAACTCATCCGATCATTCAGCGAGAGCCAATCCCCCGTTTCACTTCGTCCCGTTCCCGCGCGACGTCCGCCGGTTTTACCGGATACCAACCACGGGAAATCTGATTATCGATCGGTAATCAATATCGTCGCGATTTGGCCTAACGCCAGGACACGCTTGCGTTCGCTGTCACCCTATTTCCCCGCGCGTGCTCGTCCTTCGACGTACCCTGGATCGAATGGATACGACAGAACGGGGGGATGATTGGGAATGGCGAACACACGCGACGCTGCTAATCGGACGGTGAGCTGACTTCAAACGGACCGCCGCCTGGCGATCAAGGCTTTCCGATAAATATTTGCAAAATTTCATTCCGTTTTCGTCGTACGAGTCCCCGTCGTGTGTAGGGAGAGGCATGATCATGGAATACCTGGGTGGATGGGTTTACGGAGAATCTATGTCATTATGATTCTTTGAAAGGTGTGTTCCTTTTGTTGGAATGAATTTATGCTTGGTCGTTAATGCGAGAGCTTGAATATTTTTGTAGAAACAGAATTTCGTTTGTTGAATGCGGACTTCTCGACGGTTCGAAACGTAGTCGTGATTCTCGACGGTGCCGGTTTCTTAACGGGTTCGCGTCCCTCGAAATTTCACCCGTTATCTTTTGCGAAACGACGGAATAGGAGCAGCTGCGGATGCATATTCATGCCGCCTCCGACGTACACTTAGTCGGCTTTCATTTTTGTTTCACGTTCGTTTACCACCCGAACCAGCAACCCATCCGCCAAACCGCCTCTCATATTGCATGAATATAATTTTTCGGGCGTGCTGGCGCTAACTGTAGTCTGCTGCCCGATATTGCGATTTTTATTAATATTGCCGCGGCTTCATAGGTTACCACCGTACGAAACAATGTTCGCCATCCGATATAAACAACGTTCACGATAGGAGGCGATTGATTTTTTGCGTGCAAGAATTAAAATATCGATTTAACGTGGAAGCTTTCAGTAATTTCTATTGGGTATGGAACTCGTGTTTGGGAGAAATGTAAATGTATGTAGCTTTGGAAATTCGTACGCGACAAAATACATGTTTAATTAATAGGTAGGATAATTTATTATTCATTCATTCTGTCACTGTTTATCCTTATTTTAGGTACTGTTTTATGTAATGTACTATTTATTTAATTGTGTGGCGGTATAATTTAAATTTTAAATATCTTCCTGGTCGTGGACTTGGAAAAACTGACATCGGATGTTGACAATAATCGTGATTTCCGTGAATATAAATGAAATAGTATAGACACTGTATTGACATAATAGATTAATTATTTTTGCTCTTAATAAATGGTTCGAATATTTATAGTAGTCTACAGGCAACGTTACCATCACCGCAGTCAGAAGTCCCTACAGCGATATCACTGGTTTTTGTGCATGCGAGACGACCGTCACCGCCATTGACACGGAAACATGATGGATGTTTTGGGCGTGCGCCATTCCAACAATACATCAATTCGCTGTACATATCGAACGGTCAGGTTCCGCGGAGCGAATCTGGGATTCAAACTTTGAATACGTCCCACCAGACCCAAACAACTATATTCTTGTATGTACAAAACTAAGCTGTGCATAACTCGCTCTGAATAGATAAATCAGCTGTATAGAAAAGTATTTTTAAAAAAGTATATTTATTTCTCAGGCAATCAAAACTTGGAATGCTTTCGTAATACATAGGTATTTAAGAAAAAAAAGGGTCGGAAGATACTGCGAATTTAAACTGTAAATTACAATTTTATTTTCCGAAATAGTGGATCGTTTATTGGTACATCTAGTATAATTTATATTGTACAAATATCTGAGTCTTTATTGTTCATAGCTGTCTACGCAGAATGCGTTGTGAAGGTCTGCGGGAAAGATGAGAGAGAATAATCCGAGACGAGTTAGCAATTCCATGAAAGGAACCGCACATGTTATAATTTTCGGAATTCATTGTTCAGGAACTAATTTCTCATTTCGCGTTTCACGATCCGGGCGTGGCGCTTTATATGCAAACTTCCAGCGACCTGGAATAGTAGTTTAAAACTTCCAATGACCTCGTGAAACTGCGTCTAAATTGATATTAAATATATTTCTCGAAACTATGTTCCATATTGCCTGAAACAGAACAACAATATCAATAAGAATAACAGAAAAATATTTGATTCCTGCATAGAAAATATACATACTAAATGAATTTAGTAGTTACGAGAGTACTCGAATAAAAGAAATTTTCTGACGAAGATTCAGATAAACGTTTGAAAAACAAATAATTGTAAAGGCCATTATAAAAAGGATTTCGTGATAAAATGTGAAAAAATATATTATGTTCAGATTGCAATTCAGTACAATCCAACATTCGATCATTTCCAAATATTCGAATATAACATTACAATTCTACTGCCATTCGAATATTTATAGTCATTTGAATATTCGAGTATTCGAATATTCGTAACAGCCCTCCTCACAATCGCTTACATCTACTCTAAATACATAAAACCCATAAATACGAGATATTCCAAAAGAAGACAGCGACGTACGTAAACCTATTAGACTGTAACTCGACATTCAAATACAAAGGCTTGACTTTAACGATTACATTACCCTCCACATTTTCAAATCCTGATTTAATTCGATCTCTCTCAGTAGCAACGGTAATAGCCCTCGGCCCAGACTCAACGGAACCGTCTAGTCTGCGGAAGAGATCAGACAGGATTCCGATAATAATTTTTTGCCTCGGTTCGAAAAGTTTTTTCGGTATATCCGCGAAGGCGGTCCCTGTCAGAAACAGCTTCTGGCGTGGTTTATGGTGTGCCTCTTGCACTTACCGTCCCCGGCAAGGAGATAGAGAGGAGCGAGGAAGGATTTCGGTGGAGCCCTCCGGCCGGAGCATAATGCTCCCATTATCTCCAGTCCTTTCGTCCGTACCACGTGCGAGTACGTTCCCTGTCGAGCATACCGGGTGTCCTGGTAATTTCGCGAAATACTCCCTCCACTATCCCGTTCTTAATTTCATGTCACCTCGTAATACCGGTAGGACACGATCGTGAACTCGATTCAGGATGACATCAGACGACGTTCAGACCAGTAGTGAATATGTACGAACGAAACGAGTGAAGAAAAGTGACTAGGGTGTTTTGGAGGGGTTGAAGGGGTGGGTGTCAGCCGGGCAAGGCAAGCCAGGAACCATTACGGTAATATCTCGCGGACCGAGGAAGTGATTTTTAAGGAGAGGGAGGCTGCCATTTCACGGCAATTTCGTTCTCCCCATAAGCATTTTCGCTCTCATCCTTCGGCGCCCGAGTAGCCGATACCGGGGCGTTGTTGTAACGGAACGATTATGAAAATTTCCGCGTCGTTTTCATTTTCCGGGCAACTGGGATCCAGTAGGGGTAGAAGAATAGGGACTTCTTTATGTATTCCTGTCACGGCCTCGAAGCCTCCCTGGCTTCAACTCTACGCCGTCTGATGGAAAGTGGATGACACTTGTTACCAATGCGAACGATTAACCTTCTTTATAACTCGGGGCGAAATTCGGTTGGCAGGTTCCTGTTCTCGTTCAACCGTTAGAAAGTGGCTGTAATAATTTAATGAGAAGTTAAATTTTCGTTATTTTTACTCGTCTCATTGAAAACTAGTAAACACTGTAGGGTCATTACATTACCGATGCTGACCAGTCTGTTCTCATCTCAATATATACACGATTTCACGTATATTTATATATTACTTGCAGATCCCTCGGCTTCAGGATCATCCTGCGAGGATGACGAAGACGGTCGCCATACAGACATCAGAAAGCGAAAGAACAGCGTGTACGCATCCTCCTCGACCCGAGCTCCCTCGGTAGATCGAGAAAAAGACGTGCCATCCACCGAGCTTGCGGTAGTGGACTGTGTGGCGGTGGTGCATATAACGGATCAATCACCAACCGAGTCCAATCAACCGGCCCGTCACCCATTTAGCCTCGACGTGCCGGGCGAACGGTCGAGAACGCCCGGTATACCGAAGAGGAACTCTGTGGCAGGTGATGGGGGCACCTATTCGTCCCAGCAACAACAGCCGCTACAACAGCAGCAGCAGCAACCGTCGTCGCAGCCGCAACACTATCAGAGCCAGGATCTAGTTAGCCCCACGTCGGGGAGCGAGCATGCTGTCCCAGCCAGGAACGAGATCCTCTCGTCGTGCATCATCACCGAATGGGATCACACACTCATGCCTCCGCATAGACTGTTGAGCCATGACCTACCCACCACGGTCTGTACATGCGTCGCATCGGCCGAAGAGGAGGAGGATGAGCTAGATCACAGGCAGCCGCAGCTAACGCGGCACCAAGTGCGCAAGCTACGACGTACACGTAGGATAGACCCGCAGCCGATACTCGTCGAGGACGAGGACGACGTGGAGGGAGAGGACGAGGGAGAGGAAGAGGAGGAGGACACGGAGGTGGAGGAAGACGAGGAGGAGATGGCCAGGCAACGTCACCTCTACGAGACGGCGTTCGACTGCAAGGTCAATCGCTCCGACGATGACCTCGATGACCTCGATCGGGTCACGAATCATCCGGTGTTGCACTCGCAGGTCGGTGATTAATTATATTCTTCTATAATTCCTTATCTTATGGCGTTGTTACTGCAGTTTAATGATACTCAATCGTTTATTACACAAATGTATGTTCTGTTTTCCGATTAATATTTACATTCTCTCGTACATTTAATAGTTTCTAGCACTGTATCAATGACACGGTAACATTGATCCTAACCAAGTTCTTGGAAGCGCCTCTTTGATTATAATCTCGGGTCCCGTTACCTTACGATATTAAGAAAGTTGGATACCAGGCGTAGGTTTTAATGAAAACTAATTAAAGCTTAACACGGTTAAAACTGCTTGCGAAATTCCCAGCAACAAATTACGTATCTCCTGTTACCCAACAGAAATTAGACTTCAATTGCGATTAAACTGTATAATTCGGCCGTTAAACGCCAGTCTAATTATGTTTCCAAACGCCTAACGAACTTTTAATTGAATCGAAGTACAGAGATGTTACAATAATTTACAGTCATCGTACATTGCTGGACAAATTAATATTATTTGTTTATCTTAAAAATTAAACTATTTCCTTTATATTAACCTTTCCAGTTACTGATTCCATGCTTGTTTCATTGCCATTCGTGAGGCATTAAGGATTTATTTACTCCTAATAGTGTTGACACCTATTGTCCGGTAAACGAGACGAGACTGTAAAAATCACCAGAGCATTCGCCTGCTATGCCCAGATATTGGTTGGCAACTATTCCTATCTCATCACACTAAATAGTCGTCACCTTTGTATATAGTTACTGACTCAACTCGTTGAACGAGGTACAGAAAATGCATAATTCTCTTAAATTAAAAATGTTCCTTCGTAATTCCAGATGAGAAGCAGCAGCGCGATACCAGTAAGTAGAACGAGTTCATCGACAGACACGTCGAAACAACAGCAACCGCAGCAACAGCAACCGCAGCAGCAGCAGCAACCACAGATCCCATACGCTGGTCAGTCCCACAGCAGCAAAGATCGACGCAAAGTCGTACTTCTCCGCCCAAAACCGATTCCGAGCCGTCTTCAGCAGCAGCAGCAGCAGCAACAACAACAACAACAACAACAACAACAACAACAACAACAGCAATCAGACAATATTTCTACTCTGTCCCAAGATATCGAATCCCTCCAGATCAACTCAAGCGACGAGAAGACAGGATCTCCCAGGCTACCCGCCCGTGGTTATACACCGTCGCCTCCATCCACGGCGCCGTTGCCAGCGAAGTTCCACGGTAACCGTGACCACTTACTACTGAACATTCGCAGCACGCCGAACCTACCCTGCCAGCCGGACCATCCGCGCCTGAAGGATCTTAGACTACCTGTGAAGTCCACTCTGAGGGCCAAGGAGTCATCGCCACAGAGCAGCGAAGGCAGCATACTGGAGATCAAGGGTAGACCCAAGAATTTTGCTCAAGACAGCGTGGAGTCTTCCCAGGGGCGACGCTTCGACAAGGAACTGATCCTGGAGTTCAAGGGCAGGCCAAGGGAAGAACGTCAACGACCCCGTAGCCTGATCCGCGAGAGCAAACCCATCATGGAGTTCAAGGGTAGGCCCCACGAGGCTGAAAGTGATGTTTTGAGACCTCGTCGTGAGGTCGGTCTGCTGGAGTTCAAATTACGGACAAGCAGACGTAGACACGGATACTCCAGTACAGAGAGCATGGCCACAAGCAGCAGCGGCGGCAGCATGGAATCCCTTCGAAGCAGCACCAGCGAGGGGAACAGGTCCACCAGCAGCTCCGAGAGCCGTCATAGCACCAGCCTGAGCTCCCACAGCTCCGATAGCGGCAGCACCAACTACTACCATCATCATCCGCAGCCTTCGATGACCGGTTTTCTGACCCATCACGCGAACAAACTGCACATACTGTCCCCAATCTCGGACAAATCGTCCCAGGAGCCAGCCTCCGAGACCTCCGACAACAATCGTAACAATAACTCGCAAAAGGCCTCGCCCGAGGAGAACGTCACCACGGAGAACAACGTGACCGTGTCGAACAACACGAACGCCGTCAGCTCGCCTATGGACACGTCGTTCAAGAAGAGGCGAGCACCACAGAATAAAAATCTCATCAACCTGGCCCTGCAGTCATCGTCGTCAGGCGACGCAGAGATTCAAGGATCCGACAGCGGGATCTCGATCGAGTCACGTGCTGGTATCAAGTGTAAACCATTCGGGTTCCACCTGCTGAAGCCGCAATTGGACAATATCAATCTCGTCGATAACGAGCCCGAGCTGTCCGATCTTCCGTTCGACATGCCCAAGCTACGACGAAGGCGATTACTCATGCAACAGGACGCGACTACCTCCGGTAGCGCGACCAGCGTGGATCTTAGAGACTTGCCGTTCGATATGCCCAAGCTACGGAGGAGACTAAGATGCATGCAGAGCACGGAATCCAGCGGATCACAGGCCTCGTCGAGTCTCTCCGTGAGAGATGTCGAACCACCACCGTTGTTTGGTAAGTCTTGGGATCTCTTGTTTGCTTGTAGGGGTCTACTAAGTCTCTAGATTGCTTGTTTGCTTGTAAAGGTTTGGTACGTCTCGGGATCTTTTGTCTGCTTGTACAAAGTGAACTGTAAATTTTCAAGACATTCGATGCAGTACCGTAAATTGGGGTAACTTTGACTCACAAGGGAATCCCGATGACCGATACACGCCAATTTTTATGGAATTTTGTACGTATGTTCATTGGACCTACCTAAGAATTTAATGAACTTGTGAATGTTTCGTTTTATCCGAGACGGCCCTTCTATAGAAGTGCTTACAAATATTAAACCACAAAAGACTGAACATTGAAAAGCTTGTTCGAATAAAAGGGTTGATTTCACCCTTAAAGTAAGGAACGGGCCCCGAACGAATTACGGCTAAATACTTAGGTAGATGTAATGAACATTTGTACAAAGTTGCATCAGAATCGGCGTTTATCAGTCATCGGGATTCCCTTGTGAGTCAAAGTAACGACTTCCAGAAGTTCGTTTATATTTTTTATTCTATTTGTGTTAAATTTATTAACGAACGTGTACCAAAATCGCCACTCCTTAATCGACCGTCTACCCATTAAAAAGGTAAAAAGCGCACTTTCAACATCTCGAGGTAAACTAAGTACTTATCAAGGCTAGGGGACAGCGTAATTTGATGCTGATCGTTATGAACCTTCCAGACAGCGGCTAATATCGTTAAGCTTCACTTAGCGCCTGCATCCCTCTCAACGGTTAAATATTTAACGTTACCAACACATGTTTCTGCCTCCGTACCGTGGAATCATACCGTCCGTGTTCCCCTCTGGAATTCTGTAGGAAACTATTACTACGGAATAAAAACTTCGCCAACGCATCTATTACAAATTTGTTGAAACTTTCATTTCTTCAGATTTTGTATACATTTAATCGGCCCATCTCAGATGCTGTGTGCAATCAAAATATGTCTTCGGAAAATATCCCATTATGCATTAACAAATAGTGACACTTTTAATTAATCTACCAGTCAAACAATTCTTTTCCCTTGTAATATTGGGTTTGTTCGAAAAATAATATTCACCGTAGAAAACGAAAATTCATTGGAATGATCATGTGTTACAAGTTTCTCTAGTCTCGCGAATTGTTCCAATTTCAGTATTATTAAATGCCAATATACTCATAATTATTAAAATTTCGAATCATACAAAATTAAATCCTGACGGACCACATGTTACAAATTAATTTCGAAACATTTTCTCCACTCCCCCGATTTTTTTCCATTTATTCATATGTGATCGCGTACGATCTATCCCATTTGTGTCTAACGTATGTACATATATATGTACAGATTGTCGGACGGATTCGACTTCTCTGATCGCAGTCAGCTGCCGACGAAATCGAGGAGCCGTCAGTTTTTCCCAGTTGATCGATGTCGGCCGATTTGGAGCCGTAAATTACGTTTTGAACGCGAGGGCGTGGGTCGAGACGATAGGGGAACGTCGAGGCGCGTTAACGCGTGATCGAGAACAGATTCCCGAAAATCTTCGTGTTTTTTCATCGGCAAAGGTGCCGACAATTACTTATTGCGCGCGGGACGGAACGTAAGCGCGAATGATCGATCGGTGTATTTGTTTCTTGTACCCGGACGGATTTGATGAGTTTGCTGATGGATCACTGATAGCGCAAAAAAATACAGCAATCTCCAGGAGGATTAAGGGTCGGAGGCTTCGAGAAACATTGCCGATGGGTAATTCATTTAACAGAGATAAATAGCGTAACCGTGGCTCGTAAATTGGAGAATTACACAATGATAATTGTGAATGCTTTTTACATTCTTCGTATTAACCCACTGCACTTTTACGGTGAGTCTCATTCACCATTCTATTCCTTATAGTTCATTCATCTATCTTTTTCCGGTGTCTCATTATGAAGAACGAAGGTGAAAGGTCAATTCCGACTCTTGAACGTTAAAACGAGATCTGAATTAAAGCCAAAAGTCCGAAGGCCACCGCGTAACTTAATATCTGCCTCCGTTATCTGGAATCTGGTCTTACGGCTTCATGAATCCGCCGTTTCGCATAGCTGAATAGACGGGGTATCCAAATTATGCGGACGGCGAAATAATTAGAATACCAACTCGTCCGAAGGGGAAATGTTTTCTTCCCTGTGTACTTGGGTTTTGCTTTTCCGACATATTCTCATAGATACAGTACTATTCAAGTTGAGCCACGTATACCTTATCTTTCCCCGTGAAAATTATCGTTATTCGAATCGCGCGGGTCGTCGTTAAAGATTAAACTTTGGAAACTGAAGCGTGTTTTCCGCGAAGTTTTAATTAGAACCTTAAGCTATCGTGATACACAGTCTCGTTCAAAGATTACTCGAAAGGTATTAGTACATTGATAAATCGTGCATCATTAAGAGTTTTTGCATTTACTTCACGAATGATGGATGAAATAATAATATAAGTAGAACTCGAAAAGTATAATGTGTAAATTGAGGAATATGAAGCGTATCTTCTATTTAAGATTTTATTAAGTCGATAACACAATGAGATTTATTCAATTATTTTATTATTTCAAATAATATTATTTCAGAAATGCCCAGGTCTGATCGGTAGCTATACTCGAATTAATCTCCAATAGTTATTTCATTCGATCGACGAAATTCATTCCACGGTCCGTCGACCATCGCTTCTAAGCAGTTCACCGTTTCTTTCAGTGAGAAACGTCCAACGTTCACTATCTTCAACAGAAAAATAGCCTGTTCTCCCACCGGGAACGTTAATAGAACCGATAAATACGCGTCCAACGGATAGGGTTCTACGTCTGCAGTAGGTATTCGCGTTATGGCATCGCGCCGCTCCAAGTATTGCAGCCGTACATAACCGTTTACGACATTGTAAATCTCCGTGCAGGAACGTAGACCGGTAATCCGTGATTTTAGCATCGATGCCCGCGAAATTGATATTCGCAATCTCCGCGGGGCCGATCTATCTCGGTGTCTGGGCCATTTAACGGGCAAGCGACGGACGGACCCTGGTCGTTAACGGGCTAGAAGCGAGGAACGAAAAAAAAAGCATAGAATCCCATCCTGGTATCTCCCTTCTTTCGGTTGGCTAACCTGCAGGAGGAAAAAAATTCAGCAGGCTGAGGAAAAGACTTTTTTTCTAATCGATGTTTGAGAAACCCGTTTCTTCCGCGATTTTCTGTACATCCTTGGCGACGTTGACCCCCTGCTGATCCAGATAAGGGAATTATATCGATCCCTGTAGAAGCCTCGGGATGAATCATAATGACGTTACGCTTCCTCTTTTATAATTAACGAAAATCAAATTATCGAGATATACTTCCTTGAAAGCGGTTATAGATTTTTCTTCTTTTCGTCCGGTAATATTGCGTATCCTTTCTCGTTGTGGTCACAGATGCTTTTTTGGGCTTATAAGATCGATTCTGTACAGAACTCATTTTTGTCTCGTTAACTGTTCGGACCATATTGGAGCTTCTTCCCGTTTAAAGATTGGAGCTTATTAAGGATTTGGCAACGACCGGATTGGGGTACAAGTGATACGATAGTTTCGTTATTTTAGGATGCAGATTTAACGTACGGTTTAATACGATCTTCAGGACAATAAAAGTCAGGGCACCGATTGTGCTCGGATATCTATTTCGATTTTATGATATTATCGAAGAAATGCAATTTATGTCTGATCGAATTCCGTTCGCATGCTTCGCTTAGGTTTTCTGGCAATTCTCTTATCGGACGGTAACGTTTTTGGTATGTGTCCAAAGTGCCTCGTAGAATTTTACAAACTGTGACCGTGTGACAAGACCGGTCCCGGTTCGAATGTCCACGTAACTTTTCAAAACAACAAACACTTGTATATACAAAATTTCATCTTCTTATCAGGGAACACTAAAATGTTCCACTTTTCAAGCATCGTACTTTCTCAGGTCACAATACCGATTTGACAAATTATTAAACACAAAATTAAGTAAAGTTGTATAGCGAATCAACCCTCGCGAGTCCCTCAACTTCATAGACACAGGCACCATTTACCTACAATTCCTTGTTACTCCAAAACTTATTACAATTCCCCAAGCTACCAACCAGACCAGCAAGCAAACTGGTATTCAAATCATCCACCCACGACACCGCACCACCAACCATAAAAACCAGTAAAAACCGACGTAGTCGTGGCAACCGTATACCGAAACCAGCCATCGCAAGTAACATACCCCAGCGAAGCGAATTAAATTTTACCAAACCGAGCATCTCTAACTAGATTCCATTCCCCGTTGACATATTCCCAGGCATAAGAATCGAATTTCCCTGCGTCTGTATGTCTGTCTGTCTAGTCATGGAAACCCAGTCACGTACACGGTTTACTCGGTGTCGGCAATTGCGACATGTTCCATGGATTCCCGTTCCGGCTGTCATTAAACCGTTTTGGTCGCGGTCCAAAGGGACGCCACGAGAGTCCGAGCCCCCGAGTTCTAATTCCTGACGACGGGATTTTAACGAATGGCAACGTTTTCCCACTAATTGTCACGGTCGACGGGATTTCTAAGTGGCGCACCGGATCCTTACGAGCACGAGGCCCCGTAGTCTCGAACCGCTCGTTTCGCGTCCCGTAACCCAGTTACCGCCATCTTGTCACGCCGATGGCTCTACGTTTATTTTGCCGGTGTTTCTCTCTTCTTTTTCCTCCCCGCCGTTTATCCTATCGTAAACTATTCAGTGCCTCAGCCCGTCCAATTAATTCGGTGACGGTATATTTCAGCAACGTGAAATAGTTTACGCGCGCGCGCGCGTGGTCGCCATTAATTTCGAGCGACGTTTTCAAGTTCGCGCGCTCAGAGGTAGTAAACGGTTAGATGCCTCGTTAAATGGCCTCTCGACTGTGCACGATTTCGCCACCGTAGGTATGAAAGGACGATCGCTAGCCGAGTGCCTGGAACTTCGTAAACTGTGTCAGAAGATATTCAACATCTCTTGACTGATTCGAAGTCACTGGGGAAAATGTTTTTAATCGCTGGTCGATTTAACCAGCTGGAAAAATGAATTTCGTGGTTCTAACTGTAGAACCAGCTGTGAAAAGTCTTACGTTCCCATTGGCGGTGTGGATTGCTCGGAATATTATGCGCATGGAAATAGTTGGACGAACAAGAGAACTATTTTATATATTACATTTATTAATTTTTGCCTGTTGGCTAAAAAATGTAGGTCTGGCTAACAATCCTATCTGCATTAAAAGTACGTCCATATTTATATACTACCTATGTCTGAACTTTCCTTATCATCTATCTTTTGTACAAAATATTTGTACTATTTACCCCCTTCCCCACCACTGATCATCACCGACGGATCCTCTCTCTATTCAAGATACCAAAAAACCATAGTAACAAATAACGAATACTATTAATTCAGTCAAGGATCTTGAATTATTTCGAATCGAATACAGAATTTCCCCCAAAAAAATACTACAGTACTCATTGGTACACCCAATACGTCCTGCACTTTAGTCTCCCGTATTCAATAAAATCACCAAAGCTACCGACACGTTTCAAAACTACCAAAATACAACCGTGTAGCTTACTATTCAGTAAATAAGAACTGTTTACCGTGGGCTATCGATACGTAGTTCCCCCGTCGTAGGATCCATTGATCCCGGTGGCAAATTGCACGACCGAGGCCCGCCGATGAGAACGTCGTGTCTGCCAGTCGCAGTTCATATTTCATGAGGATCGAACCGTATCAAGCATTCCAAGCAGGCTCGAAGTGTTTGTTACCGCGGCGATAAGGGCGGTCGGGGGTTGTGCTGAGGGTGAACCTGTGTATGTGTGTGTGGAGGGGTCGTGTAACTGCAACATCTGTTGTCGAAGATCTTAAGGTCTATTCCCAGCCGCTGGTATCCCGCATCTGTTGTTCGGACATTTCGACACATCGCGGGGCTTTGGGAGGATGGAATCCGCGACGGTCTGCCTTGAAAAGGTTCGGAATTGTAAAGAGGCGCTTGGAACGATGGGCGTGAGTTGCGATCTCACCGTGACTGGCGGGCACCGGAGGGATCCTTGGACGTTATTTATCGGTTATCGCGTTTTGACAGCCTGTCTGTGCAGATTCTACAGGCAGACAAATAGATTTTTCTTTCTTTATTATTGGTAATGAACCATTGGAAGTTTCTATGAGAATACAGAAATTTCATTTGTTAGGTTCTGGTATCTGTTTTTTTCTCGAATTTAGGGTAAGTGACCCAATTACGGACAGATTGAGCGTGTTTTGTTAAGAAATAATAAGAAATTAGTGATAATTGGTTTTTTCGAGCTCTCCAGTAAGTTTTGTTTTTCTGGAGTCAGCGAAAAGAAATTTTGTATTGAGGTATCGTTACAAGGAAATTCGTTGCATGTAACAAAAGTTACAAATGTATAAAATTCGCAGTTTAATTGTCACAATTAAGCTGAGGCAATAGCAACTTTAACCTCTTCAAACGACCAAATAATATCACTCTTTCAATTTCACAGATAAACTCCTAAATATTAAATTTATCAAAAAGTATCCAAAAATTTTTTTAGTTTACGTATATCTTCTCAGATTAAAAGCTGGATTTTTTTCACTTGTATGCAGCTTACAGAACCTACGACCTAGTAACAATTTATTTCTTTAAACTGGCTGATAAAGAGCGTGCTAGACGGAATACAAATGTTTGGTTGGCGGAAAACGATAAGAAGAAAGAATTTCATTCGTGTAACAGTGTAAGAACTTTCGCTTGTCTGTGCTCTGAAGGTGAACGTGTTCAGTATGCCATGGAGTGCAATTTTCGATCACAAGTCTCGCGTGAACACCCCCTCCCGACATCTGCTTGAAACTCCGATTTCTTACATTGGGGGAGAGTTCCTTCGAGAGCGCGAACGACTCATGAAATATTTTCACGAAGTACTTCTCCGTGAAACTTCGTATTCTTTCCCTGCCCTCTGACGAGCGAATACTTCTTCCCTGACAGGTTCGTATTGGCGCGAGAATGTTCCTTAACTTAACTTCCCCAATATTGTCGGAACGTTTATTCTTTGTTAAGAGAAAAGTTCCCATCAAAAAAATTCGTTTGATTCCTAGTCAGACGTGTTCATTTTTACATTTTAAACTTGACAATTTGTCAATGCTCCTTACATAAAAATTGATAAATAGAGAAATAAAATTCTTTCCCCTTTGTTTAAAATATTTCTTGGTAATTTCTTGCATTAACATGTAATATGTAAGAGCTTTAACACCCACGGACACTGTCTTGATTCAATCTCTTTTTAATATTTAAATATACATACAATGTTGATTTCATATTAAAAAGTGTGGCTCAAAAAATATTGTCTCAATATTTGAAAAACATATTTAACTAATGTTTTTATGCTAGGGGTATACGTGAGAATGGTACCCCAAAATGGCGCGGGTGAGACTCGATAGAATCACGCCGGATTCTTTTTAGGAGAGTGTGACGCAGCCGCGTGTGTGTATCCACTAAATTCCACGTGCTCGTAAATCACCGGGCGGGGCGCATCTCAACCCTCGATTTCACGTTGCTCGCACCCCCCAATAAATACGAATCGTCGACGCGGGCTGTTTGACTTTGCGGGCCACGGGAGAAAAAACGGAGGCAGGGTATCTCGATTTTCCTGCGTGACGTAACCGCCGTACGTCCTGATTTTCACGGGAAATTAAAAGTTCTGCCCACCCGTTTCCGTTCCGACGCGATTGTACAAACACTATCGTGGACGAGAGAGATTTCCGGTCGGCTGCTTCTTCGCGACAAAGAATTTCCCTCGAGACTTCAGCGGTCGGATTCTACTGAGCTTATACTACTGTGTATAATATAAGTGTGTCCGTCGTAAAGAAACATGATTTGAGCGGTAAAAACTCACGAAATCTGTAATACTGTTCGCTAAAGTTTGGTTTTGGCACTGCCATTTTCGCTGAGCAGAAAAAGGGTCATTTTATACTTCATATTAAATGAATTATTATTAAGTTGAAATGTTTTTAAAAATATTTTTACTAGATTTAAAATTTATATCTAATAAGTTTCTTGTCGATTATTGCATAAATAAATAATCAAAATCAATTTCTGCGATAGCAGAACTCTTACGTGATTAGAAATAGGGACATTGACCTTACTTATGAAAAGCAGTACATTTTATCCGCTCGCATGTATCTCTTTGGCATTTAGTAACGACACTGTACGAACTGTGACAACCAACCCACCTGACAACTAGCCCCAGTCTCCCCTACCTGTTCGCATACATAAGAAAAGATCCCCATTCTCAACCACGTTCACTCTCGAAAATTCGCGATGTTCCTTCAGTAAGATAACAAGTTTCCAAAGTCGCTCCCGTTCAGTATCGCGCGACACGCCCCGTATACAAATACCGCGGCCGATGCAGACACTTATTCGCATACTGGAGGCGTCTTAACGCGGTTTTCTGCGAGCTCACGCCCGGTCCCCCGCCACATTTCCCAAGAGGGAACGTCTGGCTGCGGATGGAGAGGACCCACGAAGAAATTGATTGAGACGTATCTCCGTCTCAGACGGATATTAAAACAGTCTGCGGAGGAAACGAGAAAATAAGCGTACGAGTACGTCTAGAGAAGTATCTGCCAGAGGAACGCAGGGGGAACTAGACTTGCAAAGTATGGACACGTGGATGGTGTTCTATCAATGGAATCGTAATTTAACGTCCCTCATTTTCTCAATTTAATTTGTCCGTCGGCGTTAAATTGATACAGTGGTGAGAAAGTAATATGGCGTGGAGATAAATAGTTAAATTTACAGATTCTCTAAAATAAAAGTCACGGAGCTTCAGTTAAATTTACCGACAAATGACAGAATAATATCATTTCATAACCCTTGTGTAGGCAACCGAGTACCCAAGTACCCATTTCTAAATTTCTTTTCCACAATTTTTGATGTTGTGCAAAACAATGCAAGACCTATTAAAGTATAAATGTCATTACCACGTTCCTTTGAAAAATATAAAAAAATTTGATTTCCAATGAAACGATAGTGAGGCTTATTATCATGTATCACCCTAAAGTGTTGTGGGTTCTTTAAAAGATATTACATTAAAAATATTAAGCTAAAGGCGTTCGACACTTTGTCGACGTTATACCAATAACAATCATAGTAACGGTTCTGTAAAAAAAAAAAAACATCGAATTTACGAGACTTCAAGCGATTTGTCTCGAAGTATCGTGAACATGACAGAGGACAACCGACGCAAAATTCGCAAACTTTTCTGTATACTCAGTACAGGAAATCGTTGGCAGAAAGCGTTCAAGAACAACAGACCCCCGACTCGTCTGAATTATTCATCCGACTGTTTCCTAGCGAACGATCGCCAGCGAACTCTCTCCGCTCCGAAAGTCAGCAGATACAAATCGCCTCGCGTGCGCGCACGCGCTACAACGAAACAAAGATACCTCCCCCTTGCCGCCTGGAAAGTCTGTATCCCATGGCTCTGTTCCGGTTTATTCGACGGGGCACGCGTTTCCGGAGCCGTGGTTAAACATTGATGACGTGGAAGCCAGCCCGCCCACTACTCTCCGAGATTGGCCGTGTCTGTATTATTAAATTTAATCCGGTGGGCGCCGATTTATCTGTTCGAATTTCTCGTTCCTTTAACCCCTCTGCCATTTTTTTTTCTCTCTATACCAGTGACCTTGACGCACAGTATCCCCTCGATACATGGTACACCGATATATGTAAGTCTAACTTCATCATCGAATCTTCGAACGTCTACTCGAGGTAACTGTACTTTATCCCTGATTATTAACACTTCGCTAGCAGGAGGGTTTTTCTGTTTATAAATATATCATTTCAGGTGTCCTAAAAATATTTAGAAGCTAACACAGTAAAAACTGCACGAGAGTTTGAAACTCGGGTCTGCTTCAAAAACTTTCACCTTGAAAATAACCTTTTTCACTAAGGAAAAAATTGTTTCAAATCACCCCAAGAATCACCCCTTCTGTAAAATGTAATATTCATCTCAAAACTGTCGCGCAGACAAACTTCTCGATGTCGAAGTGTCGAGTGTTCGCTGAAGACGACACGGTGACAGGGTATTAAAAACGAGGCACTTCTACGCGAAACGTTTATTGCATCAGGCTCGAGGAAAACTTGATGACCTTAACTCCCCGTGTACAAGCTCATACATAATGTATAAAGTGGGGAATCCCTTCCGTGGCGGCGCGGCGGCCGCGCGAGAACGCTCCGGACGCGTTAGCCACGGCGAAAAGGTAACGCGGCGTTACACCTGTCAGAGCAATTTCGCGGCACCTGGATCATGCGACCCACGAAAAGTCGGCCGCTAAGAGATTGCGCCCAACAAATGAAATTACTCCCGGCGGCCGCACAGGCACTTTCTTCTGAGCGTCGGACCCCACCGTCGATTATCATCCCTTGAAGTTTCATCAAGGTGGTAGGAGGGGGTGGGGGTGGAGAACGTAATAATATTGACGTTCACGCTTGACGACGACCTGGAAATATGTACTTAGCGAAATTTATAAATACTTGATCGACGGTCGAACCGAGCTGGTCCCTTCTATTGCTCTGAAAGTAAACTGATTGCTCGTTGAAGACAATCGATGGTAGTTTTTGTACCGATTGTTTTGCTGCATCGAAGTACCACTCCCATTTTGTATTCATTGACTTATTATTAATTTCCACGAAAGTTACATTTTTACCAAATCTGAGTGCTTAGTCCTCTTAATCGAAAGCAAGAAATTAGCAGTTTCTTCCAATCTTTACCTTCTAAACGTTTTAATCATACATAGGATTTAAAAAATCACTCTTTATGTACGATTTATGAAGAAATATTCAAAATTTCGTATTTTAAACAATTTTAAAGCATCGTACAGTATTAATATGAAATTTAATAAATATAATTATTTTCTACTCCAGTCGGGACTTTTGCATTCGCAACAAGAAACTTTGGCTTGTCGTCTCCTGTTCCGGGAGGCATCATTGTTTACCACGAAACAATGCTCGTAATTTCCTCGCGAATCTTAAGTGGTGGTAGCCCGATAACTTCCGAGAGTCGCCAAGACACGTCTTCGTGGTGGTTTGGAGGGGGGTGGACGGATGGAAACGAGGAAAAAATTCAAGAAAAGAATTTCAATCGTATTGTTTCTGCTAAGTGAAAGCACTCAGCCTATCCATTGACGAGCAGGAGACGTTCCATTATCATACCCCGACAAAGCCGCGGCCAAAGTCACGGTCGATTGTTTCTCGTTCGAAGAAAATATTCCACGGCAGGTACAATATCGAGTCCTTGTTATTCGAGTGCACGATTATCGGTGACACAATTACCCCGCGTCGGAAAGTCGATCGTCTTTGCATCAAGGACCGCAATGCGGTAAACAAAATCTCTTCGATTGAATTTGATTGGCCACTTTATTAATTTCCTGTGCAAAGTTTATATTGGAAAAAAAAGTAAAGCATAATTCACTCTCATCGCGCGAAGTTTACCTGTCCCAACATTTCTTGCAGAAGAATTAATTTGAAAGTGAAAACACCTGTTTCTTGATTCGAATTGATAATACTGTTTTTTATTAGAGAACCAGTCATGAGTTAATATGGTATAACAGAAAGACAATTTTTAGATGAATCTGGTACAGGGAATCATCGATGAGTGCACCATCCACCGGTGTACCGATAACTAACGAGACACCTCGTATTCCAGATCCATTAAATTTCTTTCTCGCCATGGTTCCCTTCCCCTCCTTATCGTCCATAAAAATCTGTCATTACGCATCGACAGGAATCCACATCCTATCGCCGTGAATCTTACCGAAGACAGAGTTCCGATTTGTTCCAATTAGGGGGGGCCAGCCCATAAAATCCACGAACGAGAAACAGTGGTGTTTCCTCTCCTCACTCGTCTCTCACTTGTGTGTGTGTGTGTGTACGTGTAATCGATGCTTGGCCCCGGGGAATTTCGCGGCGTCTAACTGTCGCATGACTCATTTCAGGCGGCGGTCTGGCGCGTCCGAAGATGACACTGAATCTGGACGCCGGTAACGGTACGAACACCCTCGGCGGCGGGGGATGCGGTGTTGGTCAGCAATCAGCGCCGAAAAAACCGGGCGTTCTCAGCCTTGGATTGCCACTGGAGATTAACGCCGCCCGTGGTTCCGCGGACCTCGTTGACGTGGACCTTCCTCTCGAGAGACAAGGGTACGTCCATCGAATTTATTAGTTTTGCGATAGACTCGGTCGCTCGACCGAGGAGTACTACGTACACGGAGGAACGCTCACTTCCTGTCGCCACCGGTAAAACACGTCGGAGAACACTCAGGTCGATGAGTGTTAGCATCACCTACATTTTGAGTTCTTTCAATTCAAAAATATTGAGATTTAAAGACCAAAAGAACGTGACGTATATAGATATACATATATACCTGAAAACTTTCCAAGTGACTGTTATCGTTCCAAGATAAAAGTTTGTTCGTTTCCTCGCAGATGGTACCACGGATCCATCACGAGAATTGAGGCGGAAGCTGTCCTACGACTTCTGAGGGAAGGAAGTTATTTGGTGAGGAACAGTGAATCGACCAAACAGGATTATTCTTTGTCGTTGAAGTAAGTTACAGGCCTACACGCGACCCTAATCGACCCTTCACGCTACGTCATAATCGTTTCTCACTTTCCACTGAACTTTCTAACAAATCAATTTCGAGAATCAAGAAGAAATTTCAATACTACATTGTCGGGTTTTTCAAATTATAATTCAAACATTATTCTGTCACTAGGACGCCGAATTATTACGCGTATCCAAATATAACTCGATAGTTTTCATTAAACTATTAATTCCACAAAAATCTAGTATTTATAATATACAATTATTATTGCAAAAAAGATCAGGATAACATTTCGAGTTCGTATTGTATTATATTCCTATTAAAACAAATATGGTTTAGTAGAACCATGGTTCATTATAACTAGACTACGGATTTTTATGAGGAATGACATTTTCTGAAGTAATTTATAAAGACTGGAGCGTATGTAGAAATTTCTTTCTTCTATTAATCTTTTATGTCCTGACGATATTTCACTTATTTTACAATGAAATTGTGCCATCACTCAGACACACCACACCCAACTATTTGAGTGAAAAAAAATAAGAAAACTATATTTGCACAGTTTTTAAGTATCTAGGATAATATCGGACGGGCAATGAAAGTGTTCCGTTCATTCGATTTCCAGAAGCGCCCGCGGTTTCATGCACATGCGTATCCAGAAGAACGAGGAGCTGAACGCGTACATCCTGGGCCAGTTCAGCAAGCCGTTCGACAGTATACCGGAAATGGTCCGTCACTTCAGCGTGAACCGTCTTCCGATACGGGGCGCGGAGCACATGTGTCTTCTCCATCCGGTCATAGCTCAGCTTTTGTAGCGCATCTATCGTAGCGCTGTTTAAGGCGCTTCTATACTTTTTGATATATCGTTTATCCGAGGAAGAACAAGTGTCGAGACCGGAAGGGAGGGATACATATAACAGGCGGAAACATTTCGCTGGTCGCTATGAGATTCGGTGATATTCATCCCCGAAAAAGAAAGAAAAAAAAACGCAGAATCCGTAATCCCTGTGCGTGTGTGGTTGCGTGTGTATGTATGTACAAAATAACGAATACTCTACAGAATGTCTCTAAGGGCATCGAGCAATTAACGATCGTACTTCCAGAAACACTATTTCCATTTCTTTCCGTCTCGCGGTTTTTACGAGACCCGTTTTGCGACAAACGAAAATGAAAAAAAAAAGAAAAAAACATTCCGAGCTTCCGAGATGATAGACGACACGCCGGAAAAAACATACGTAGTGTCGACAATTGGAACTATATATATATATACTATATTCAATGGGAATAACACAGTACAAATCAGCGAGGAGTTTCCGGTAGGCTTTTAACGAGCGACCTCGTGATTAATCGTATTCCATCGCGTAATCCTTTCACGGAAGTTAGATCGATGTCCTGTGCATCGAATAGAGCTTTCTTAGTCACCAAGGGAAAACGATCGGTCTATAAAGTACTGATTCACAGACGCTCGAGCGATTTTCAAACGACAGAGATAGGTTGGGAGGACGCAAAAGAAAAACGTTCAGGGATGCTGTGGTGTCGTCTTCCCACAGGAAAATTCAAACGGGGAATCGTTGCTGCTCCAGGATTCCATTCATCCGACTCGATCGGCCGACAGAGAGTGGTTTCTACGAAGAATAGAATCGTCGCCAGCAATCAAGTCGAAAAACAAAATGAAAATTCTGGAACAATTTGTATGAATTAATCGAAAATTCGGGATTCGCGGAAGAACGTTCACGAATTTAGGCGTACTGGTGCGAGATCCTGGCAATTGTGAAAGGATCGGAGGATGCGTCGTAAGAGCTTTAGAAAATGGTTGTTCCTTATACCCACAAGGCCCGAGGGCAATGGGAGTTTCACGTGAGAAACTATTGACTGGGATCAGAGTCTGTTTGTCTTGCAAGCTAACGAGGTGTGTTGTGGGGTGTAATACGTACTTAGATTTAAATACGTGGGTGGTCTCCGAGTGGACCTCCACGAGGAAGACATAGAGAGCTGGAAGCCAAAGAAACGAAGCTAAGTCGTGGTTTTCGTTCGTGCGAGGAGGATGCTGATAAAACGAACGAAACGCAGTGGCGTTTACCACTTGACAATGCCAAAAGAAAAATAATAATAAAACGTTTACAATGCTAATCGTAATCTTTTAGTGTCAGGGTTTAAGTTTGGTCGTGGTCGTTCGATAAACGTCGTTTTCGGCTTGAACCGATACACGTCGAGATCGAACGGTTACATTTTTACGTTTAACCTCGCGTAAGTGGAGGTGGGGGAGTCGGTGGAATTCAATGCTTATTCGTCCATGGCTGACCCGTCTGATGGTGGACGGAAACCGAGGAGGTGTCGAATGCTATGGGAGAGGGTACGATCTATGGATCGACCGATCTCCTATCATCGATGGCTCGGTCACGACACGAGTCATCCGTCCGACGAGTCTCTTATTTTTCGGAGAAGAGGGGCAACCGATACATATTTTTTCATGTGATATCAATTTGTTACAGAGAAATTAGCCTAGTTTCCACCTGTGATCTGTTACTTAGTTCCCTTTATTGCCGTGTCTGTTGCTCGCTGTGTGCAATATTCTCGTACGGTACGATTATGGTAACGATAATAATATAATGACTAGTAATAATGGTAACTATTAAGCTCGGTATATCCAGAGATCAGGGGGCGGGAGGGGGGGTGGGTAGCAACGAGACGCGGCCAGCCGCGACACGTGAGAGTACGTCCGTGGTGTTACAATAATTAATTTCGCGGTAAGGATTTCAAATTCGCCAGTTAGTTGCGAGTGAACCCTTGTTTTTGTTTGTTGGCCACTGACACTGGCGACGCATAAACGATGATTTTAGTTGCGAGTTTGCGTAGAGAACCTTAGGACCCACTGGTAGCGAGTGCTGCGTTAAAAAAAGTAGAATTTTGGTCTACTTTTTTCTTAGACGTTATTGAAGGGTGTACTGGGCGAAAGCGTGTATGTTTAAGTGTTGTTCAGGACCATGTCCCGACCATGAGTCTTAAAAATACGAAATTCACCTTTCCTTAATCAGTTTTCCTTTGTCCTTTGGCAAAACAACATTCGAACTTTAGTCTCTTTAAATTTTTGTTACGACAAGAAAAGAAATGAACAAGTAAATATCACTTTCTCGATGTTTATAAATTGTTCAGAATTTCTATACACATGAAAAGAACAATATGGATTAAGGGATTGTTTTGTGGACTCGTGTGTGACAAATGTGGGAACTTTTTGCCCTGAGTTTGTGATATATCAAACTTTATACTACTTTCCGAAATATACATTGTGACAGTCGCGTTCACTTTTGCTCAGTACCTTTTTATTTGTTACGAGTTTTTGCTGCAACGTGATCTGGATTAGCGTAATTGGGAATGAACGTTAAACCGAGAAGAGAGTACTATTTTTATTGTATAAAGTAACCCCATCTCATCTTAATGTCATACGAAGAAATGGCACCCGAGGTCCATAGGAAAAAATCATTGCGCTAATCCAGTTCTTGCAGTTATCAACTTTCAATGGGGATGATTTTAATGCTCGCAATACTAGTCATAACATTATTATATACTTATTTTACAGCTTCGATTACGAACGATTTTCCGTTTAGTATTCCAGCGCTCGCTACCGTTCTCGTTCAGTTAGTTTCACACTGTCATTGCACAGAACACAACACATACACACACACACACACACACACACTCATACGAGCATACACGTTGTACTTTAAGCTGCCAGTATTATTAACTGTAATCAATAATGCATATCCATGTTAATGTTTAAGACATTATATTGTCTCCCTCCTAACGAATGATTATAAAGAAAAAAAAATATAATCTATATACATATATATATATAAAAATATAAATATATATTTATTTGACATTCTATTTATTGCAATTTTGTCGTTAAGCCAAATGGATCTTACGCGATGGTTTCCGTGTACACTCTGTTGATTTCACCCGTAAGATCGTAGCGTGGTAAAACCCAAAAAATAAAAAAGAATTCATGATAATCTCCTAGGTATTTAGCGGAATGTAGATTACACGGTATTTACCGAAACAAGCAACGGATAAAACACACACACAGAGAAAACGAGACCGAGGGCGGCCGTAAAATTATGTGGTAGAGACTAACTTGTAGATACTTCCTGTACCTTGAAATTTATATGACGTAGCATTTAGCTCCGACGCATACACGTGAATATATTATATATATATATATATTATTACCAGATATTACCGTATAGTCCTTTATATATAGGAGGTACCAACCGTGTGAGATCGGATATAAGATCGAGATATATGTACGAGCGAAATGTCCGATATTATACAATTACACGCTCGCTAGCGATGTGTAGGGTACACACCTCTTTATGTAAACGGATCTCGAACGGTGGTGATGTGCAATAACGAGGAGCGATCTAGTGCGGTCGCAGTACGTAGTGCGATACGGTATTTTTGTTTTAGCATGACAGACCGCCGATGTTCCAAATCGACTTCACTAGATAGTCTTGTGTACTCCGAAACTCCCTCTTAATAATAAAACATTTAATAAAAAGAACGACGTTATCGCCTGATTTCGTTGTACACCTCTCGTTCTCACTTTCTTGCATGTGTACAATATTAATTTTGGTAAATAGTTAGGATAGGGGAGGTAGCGCCGATGACCTTGGCCTGGGCTTATGTTGCCAAGAACACCCTCATCAGTGACCTCCAAAAGGTTTTAACCGTCGCTCGTTTTTTATTAAAAAGTTATATGCAAAAGTAGTTATTTTGAGTATTGAAGGGCTCCAATGACCTTGATCGTGACGTATGTTGTAAATGTCACCTTCCTGAGTGACCTTGAGAAAAGTTTAACAAACACATTTCACAATATAAAGGTGTATGGTTAACTCCATTAATTTAAAATTTATACATTTTGTCATATACGTTATTATAAAATTCTTGATAGAGCACACAGACATTTAGTTTAATTCCGAAAGGCTGTTTTAGTAGAATATATAAAGTTCGAAAAATAAATTCAATTTTGTTTTATTCGTCCATATCTACTTCGTCTTCTTCCGTCTCGTCGTATTGAATAGCTTGTTCCGAATATACTTGGGGTTGGTTCATCTCCTCTGATTCGTGTTCCTCCGGCGCTACATCCACAAACTGCAAATAATACAAGTAGAATTATTAATAATTTTTCTTTCTGTTTCTGTACGCTTATCCCTTTTGAGTCATTCACCTCTTCCGGAACAGTTTCCTTAGTTGCGCCATTAAACATTCTTCTTGAGGTTCTTCTTTCTAAACAGACGATAATTAGAACATTAAAATGTTTAATATTTAACTTTCAAACCCTTACATTAGTATTTACATATAAATTGTACGCTTTATTTTGCAATTTTTCGATTAATCTCTGTTGAAATAAAATTATTGTTGGTAAGTTAAAATGTTGAGAATATGAATCACAACAGAGCCGTGGATTGCGTGAGGAGGTGACTAATTGCGAGGGAGAATATAGCCGGGAAAATAATTAAGAGACGGGATATTGAAGTCACTTACTTGAGGTAATCGAGGGTTGTTTCTCAGGACTCTTTCGAGGCTGAGGGCTAATCAACGATGATCGTTCCTAAAATAATTACACGTAGTAAATTTCTAATTACCGAAACTGAAATTATATCCTGTACATGAGAGAACAAAAATTCATCCGACCGAGCATTACATTGGAAAACGAAATTTCTTACAGAAATAATTACCAAATGTTTGACTTCATCGCCGTGGTCTTGGCAATATCCGGGTCCACAAACATCGATTTTACCTGGCACTGGACGACCTCTGTACATCTTTCCATCTGTTCCTTTCACCATACCTTCTGTCAGCTGTACCACTTCAGGTCCCCACTGATTGATAAAGTGACCCATTCGCGTTACTCTCTGTTGAGGTGTCGTGACCGTGTGACTCCCGCCACAGTATCGATTGCACAGGTGATCTCTAAAGATTCATCAATTATTTACAATACGAAAATATTAATAAACGTCAAGTGAATATTCCGCGGCAAATAATAGACTTGTAACGTTTAACCACCTCGGAGTCTTTACGAATGTCTCTTGTCTCGCGGTCTTTTGCTTCTTCGCTTCCTCCTGCATAGCTGCCTCAAATTGAATCATATTTCTGCTGTGAGGTAATCGTCTGTGTTGTTTTCTGACTTGATCCAATTCGTAGGTGAGATACGGCTTCATACTCGTGTTGCATGGCAAAGGTTCCATTTTCAATTTGTTCGTGTCTTGCACCTTCATGACCACATTCTTGTCGCAGGATATGCACTGAACGTCCCTAAGTAATAGATAAAAACAAGTCGAATTGTACCAAAAAATTCTTGTCAACGAATAACAAGAAGAAAAGTTCTTCAATATTCTCCATCGATTATTAGGGACATAAAGGCTAACGAATGAATTTGTATGCTTCAGTTTCACCTGAGCAACTTCTTTGTTCCTGCGGCTTCAGCATCCTGTCGCATCTGAGCCACGCCCTTCAACTTATCTTGAAGAGCTTTCAGTCGATGACTCACGAAATCCTTCAACGGTGTCATTTCTATCTTGTCAACTTTTCCCTCGATCTCCCTCTGCACTTCGTCCAGTGCTTGCTGCCATATTGATTCCTGTTTTCCCAGTTTATTAATGGCGTCCTCGAGACCTTGAGCGAAGTCGTCGCAAGCGGCATCAAATTGGTCGTGTGAAACCTGAAAATAATTTATATTTTTTTTTTATTTTGCAATAAAAATTCGCCGTCTAATTATCATCTAGTGACGACCAAAACTTCACCGACCTTTCTGTGTATTGCCTGAGCATCAGCCTTCTCAGCGAGCGCGTCCTCGAGATCCTCTCTGTCAGCTTTTATCGTCTTCAGAAGTTCTATTTGTTCGAGTAAAGCCTGAACAAAATTGTAACATACATTTTATAGAATCTTGTTTCGTTAAACAAAGTTCTTAAATCGACAATCAGAGAACGAGCAAGGATGTACAGGGTGTTTCAGCTATCTTGATCACCTCAAATAATGATTTAAAAATACACTTTCTGAAAATTTTGAGGCACGGTGCTTTTTTATGGGTGGAGGTGTTTCAGAGATTTCAAGGTCACCTTGATTTTTTTTTTAACGGAATGACTTGTTTTTTTTGTACCACATATCGATAGAGTATCTAATTCTGAGTAAATATGAAATCTCATATGCCATCTAAAATCCACGGCTCAACATTTTCATAAAGTGTACCGTTAAGTCATTATTCGAGGTGATCAAGTTATCCGAGACACCCTGTATGTTGCTCACATTAAGATGCACTTCACGATTCTCCCTGTCATCGATCAAACGATCCGCGGTCTGGTTCAGTTTCTCCATATCTGTCTGGACACTTTGAATCTTCGAGACCAACTCATCAAGCTCAGCGTTACCGGTCACGCCAGCCATAGGCGTATTATCCATTTTCTCCTTCAAACACAACACATCTTTTTCCAACTTCACGACGCGCTGGTGGATATATTTCATGTCGTCCGTATGTACAATCTCTTCGACATCCACCGAGTCCCTTTGTATTTGTACTTTCAACGGTTTTTCTGGTCTCTTCGGCTCTGTTATTTCCTCAGGCACCGTCTCCACTTTACTCGGTGTTTCTTCAGTTACTTCGTCCTTTTGCTTCTTTGATTCTGATTGCGCCGTCGAATGTAGAGTGGACGGAGACGCTGTTGACAATTTTTATTTCAGAAGTACATGTTTTATTCTCTTGGGTACTCACAAGGGAAGGCACGGAAGTGTCCCCATCGGAAGTTTCATCAAAATCGGAGGGGCACACTTCCCTGCATTTCCTTGTAAGATGGAGGACTAAAAAGCAAAGATAAAACTGTCAAATGAGTTACCACGCAAGGTTTCGGTAACTTTGTCTTGCAAAGACTTTATGTCTTCTCGCATTGTTGAAACGTCCTTTTGCAATGTGGTTACGTCATCGTGCATTCCTTTTATGTCTAATCCGCCTAATAGATGGCTCAAAGAAACTCGCTGCTGCACTGGCTGCTCTTTTTCTTCCCCCGTCGGTTCTACCTCCTCGCCGCTCACATTTGCGATTACTTGCAAGTTCTTGACAACGTTCTCCATGTTATCAAGAACAGCCTCTAAGTTTGTTAATCTTTCCTCGAGCTGCGACGATTCTGGTGTGTCTGCGATGACTTTATCACCTTTGAACACATCTTGCACCATACTTGTCAGCTGGAAGTAGACGTTAATTAGTACCCATTTAATAAAAGACACTCTAACGTATATTCGTTGCATAAAGTATTCTATTTACAAAAGAAAACAAACGAAAACGAAGTCGATAAGTCATTGTACCTTTCAGTCCTGTCGAAGGTACTGAATAATATATTGAAACTTGTATGATTATTATGGTCTGTTGAATTTAACATTTTGCAAATCGAATTGACCATTTTCCAGATGAAATTCACCCTTTTCTAAATCAAAGTCAACCTTTTAAAATCAAATTCACCCTTTTGCAAATGAAATTCAACCTTTTACAAATCAAATTCACCCTTTTGCAAATCGTATTCTACCTTCTGCAATTTTCGAAATGAAAAGTAATGAAAAAATATTTCGAAAAATGCGTGGATTGAACAAATGGAGAAAGGAAGCTGTACCTTATCAATACCTTGCTCACTAGCGTCCAATCGTTTTGTGATATTAATGATATTCCAGACGTCGGTTAGGGGATCCGTCATTTTACCCTTTATACGCTGTATCAATTCTGGATTCGTTGTCAGTTCTTCTAGTGCATGAAAACGCTTCTGAAGTTCCTCCACCTATACATGGATACCACGAAACACAAGAAACCTGCGTATGTATTAAAATTTTCAGTTCCAAACATGTGAGCGATATTTTGTAATTATTGTTTGCATTAGTGAATGAAGTACTGTTTGTTTTACGAATTTTAGTTGAAATTTTGTGATTATGGTTTAGTATAGAAAAATGCGAATCAATATTGAGAAGCCAGTGACATATACATATATCCAAGATCCTTTCAAAATCCTTGGTAAAGTAAATGTACAGTAGAACCTCGATAATAGGAACACCGTTTAATCCGGCGCTCCATTATCCGAATGACTATACACGATAGAAACACGTTTCAAATGGATTTTCGTGTAAAACTTTGTACATATGTGAATATTGTATAGTAAATGGTAACTTTTAGGTTCACTAGTTTGTATAATCGAGATATTACTGTAACAAATTTCACAAGAAATACCGATGTTCTCATTGTTAGAAGTAATGAAATGAAAATATTCCTCACACTATGTTCAAGCCGTTTAAATCCCAATGCCGTAGGTATAACTCCGTTTACGATCGGTTCCACATACACCACAGTTTCAGGTTCGCCTTCGATTCCAGACTCTATCTGTTGTTTGCTCCCTTTCGTTTTCTTTAATTCAGCTTCTTCCCCTGGAAAATATATTTTTTCAAAATAACTTTCTCCCAATATACGATAGCTTATCGAAATTAACCGCCCAACAATCAAAGATCTTGAGAATTTCAAAAGGTTGAATTTGATTTGCAAAAAAAGAAAATTAAATTTGAAACAAGAAATTGAAAAACAAAGAATGAAATTTGGAGTGCAGAAACTATATAAGGTAATTGACAACGGTGAGAACCTTTTTCCTGTTCGCGTTGCGTCGCCGGGGCGCTCGCCGATTTCTGCGTTGAACCTTCTTTCTCGAATTCTGTGAAAACATTTTTTCTAAATGCTGATCCCTTCGCGACGTAAATAATTCATTGTAAAATCGTTACACCACCCGTTATTACGTCGACTTTCACGGTCGCAGACTCGGAAACACGGACAGGTTGCTTTGCATTCTTCGAACCGTTAATAATGTTATATTGTTGAAAGTAAAGGGACGGCCCCGGTTTTAGTGAGTTCACCATCGTCTGAAAATATTCGGAATTCGTATCACTCTTACAACGATGATTAAAATGTTATAACAATACATTATTTCAGATCTTTTGTAACTTTTATTACAATACGATATTAAAGAAATTAGTTAATTTATAAATGTAGGAAAGTCGGGTTCCACACATGAAACAAGACTGTGCTCTCTACGCATTCCGCTGAACGACTAACTCGCCGAAAACCGCGTCGCCTTCACCGTCCTCGCCGAACTACGTCTTTCCCGCGACAATGTATTGCGTTCCGGCAGCCACTACCGTTCCCACATAAATTTGTAAATTTTCAAAAGTTTGCCATATTTATCCATCGATCGAAAGAGGTATGCGTTTATCGTTAGTAGTTCTAGTGTTAAACAAATAATTAACTGAGACCTAGAAATATTTTGAGATGCTTTACCTTGATACGGTTCGCTTCGTCGCCCCGATATTCGACCTTCGTCGATTTCAAATCGATCTGTTGCAACAGTATATGAAGGAAATTGTGGAGAATATTCAAATTCACCGCTCCGACCTATACCCGGAAGGAAATCGACGTGCCTACCTTTAAAGTGTGTCTTATCGTTTTATAAAAATTTTTATAAAATCAGGCGGATAACAAGTTTCTGTACCTCCGGCGTTCCTAACGCAAGATCCAGCATTTGAGGCAAAGAAACCTGCAAACTGGTCACTTCTTTGGCCATAGTGGATGGCGATGCTTTCGCGCCTTTCGCCGACATCTTCGTCACTCACTCGACAATTTTCAAAAAGATAGTAAAAAAAACATAATAAGAATTCTCTATAGTTTTGAAGGTTATATTGTCATTCGAATATGTCATTCTACGTAAATAACATTCTTCGTTTGTTCACAGGTGAGGTTATAAGAATAGACCTAACATGCAATGTAATTTTCTGTCCCATGCTTCGAGGGCGTCAGAAGCCCCCTTACCATTTTAGTATAAGATATTGCGTGTATCTATGTATATGATTTGATGGGAATAAAAAGGGATAAATGTGACAGTCATGAAACATGAAATAGAAAAATATACATTTTTTCACTTAACTACAAGACAATTTATTCTAAATGCATCGTTAATGGACATTTTATTAATGTTACTTTTTACATGTTCTTGTTTTATTTGTTTTTATATCTTGCCTTACATTTGTATATTTGTAACAGATAAATTCAGAATAGATGTAGTTTCATAAATAGTTTATCAAATCTACCTTTTGGCCGGCGGCTTACAATTTCCCTTGCGGGAACGTCCTACCGTAATGAGCCATCTCGTGGCCGCGGGATTCCGGGAATCGGGTGACGTCACGACGTGCGAGCGAGAGCGGTAGAGCGAGCCGCGGTATCGGTGCTCTCCGTCGGTGTTGACGGGTGCCGAGGAATTTCGGTGGTCTATGGGAGGGAGGTGTGCGAGCGAGAGAGTACGGTAGAGCGTGCCGAGTATCGGTGCTCTCCGTCGATCCAACGCGCTAGTGAGTTGCG